>NW_025781964.1:0-38917 GCF_021130785.1 Homalodisca vitripennis | reverse complement strand
CGTCAAAAAAACAGGATAAAAATTGGTTTCACAACACGCATTAGGCCACCAACAAAATTTTGAACAATGTTATTCATTGAAAGGTATTTGCAAAGTACCAGAAGATGGAAAACAAAACTTACTTAGAGAATTTAGAACAGGGCACATCAGTTAATATTAAAATTCAAAAGTACCTTTGGTCTGAATAAAAAAATGAAATGATCAATTGTTTTTGTTTTATAATTTTTTCTAAATTCTTTCTCTGTTCATGATAATTCTCTTTGGTGTGTTAATCACAATGTTCAAAATTCCTGTTTATTTATTAATAAACATTTGCATAGATAAATAAATAAATAAACAGGTTTTTTTTAACATTGTGATTAACACCAAAGAGAAATATTATGAACAGAGAGAATTTAGAAAAAGAATTTTGAAAAAATAATAAAAAAAAACAATTGATCATTTAATCTTTTATTCAGAACCAAAGGGTACTTTTGATTTAAATATTAACTGATGTGCCTTGTTCTAAGTAAATTGTTTCCATTCTTTGTATATATATTATATATATATATATATATATATATATATATATATATATATATATATAATTTTTTTAGATATATATAATATTAATCTTCAATAAGAATTCTTCAGTTATTGTAATAAACATTTTCTATATTTCGGCTTAAGCCGTCTTCAGGAAAATTTACAAAAATTTATATAAATAGGGCTATAAGAACAGAATAAACATAAAAACATCAACACAGAAAATGAAAAATAAGAATGAATTATGTACAATGGTGAACATATGATTTTAATTTTATAAATTCACTTTGTTGACTAAGTCACCTTAAATTTAATCCCACTTGGAAATTTTGATTTAGTGACGAGTTGATGGGCTTGTTCCATGGTTCTCAGACTGTGTGTACCTTAAATTTTGTGATATTTTCTAATTGGTTTCACTGAAAATGTTTCTTCAAAAATTTAAATTATGTATTAAGCCATGTGCCACTACAGGTTGCTCTGTTTTTTTATGTTTATATGCATTACCTGTGCCCAGTCATCCTTGTTCTAAGTGAATTTATCGTTGAACCAATATACTCTTTAGGGGCATAACTTGCACTGAATTGGGGTAAACAATATTTTTTGATTCACATGTTAAGTCTTCAAATATACTGTATGATTTTTGTGTAGAACTACTTGTAAATGTTTTTGAAGTAGAGCACATGTTGCAAAACTAAACACCTGGGTTTATTACAAGGATGTGACCCAACTGTCATGTTTTCTTGGTCTTTGTGCTTAGGTAATTTTGGATGGACTAAAATATCTTTCAAACTGGTGGTTTTCTAAATCTTATTTTTGGAATGTATTTGAATATGTTTTTAGTTGAAGCAGAGCTGTCCAATAAAACTGTATGCTACTCGAAGTATATTGTTAATTTTATAAAGTCCTGGATGGTATTTTGTTATAAAACTTTGGATCATTATTGTCAAATTTAGATTTACTTGTTCCAATTGATAGTGATTTGGTGTTCAGTTTGTTGTTTAAAAGTTTTCGTGGATAACCCCTTTTGGAAAATGCTGATAATAAATTATCAATATATTGTTCTAAGTGATATTTGTCACTGCATAAATTTTGGCTCTTTTTGCTAAACTCTTTGGAATGGCTTTTTTGACATGGACGGATGACAACTGTCATAATGTAGATATTGAAATGTGTGTTGGTGTTTTTTATATTGATCTTAGTTTTCAAATTCTGATTTTCAATAAAAATATCTATATCCAGGAAACTCACAATTGAATCAGATATCTCCCACGTAAAATTTTAAGTTGCAGAAAGTGTTCAGTGATTGTAAAAAATGTTTGCACATTGTTCGTTACTATATGTCCATATCATGAAGATATCGTCAATGTAACGTTTCCAAAATATGGGTTTGTATGTTTGTGTTTCTAGAAAATCATGTTCAAGCTTGCCCATCACAAGATTAGCATAAGAAGGAGCCATTCCTTGTTCCCATGGCTGTCCCTTTTTGCTGCAGATAAAAGTTATTTTGAAAACCTAAAGCAATTCATAGTTAGAATGAAATTTATTAATGTTAAAAGAAAATCTGATGAAGGAAGTGTATTTTTGGGACGTTTGTTTAAGTAGTATCTAACAGAATCAATTCCTTGTTGGTGTTCAATATTTGTGTACAATGATTGAACATCGATTGTTACTAATTTAGTATTTTTCAGGAAGAGGTTGAGCTATATTTTTCACAAGGTGCAAAAAATCATTACTATTTTTCACAAATGAAGGAAGGTTAGTCACCAAATTCTTTTAAGATGGTCATCAACAAAAGAAGAAATTCTCTCAGTTGGAGAAGATATTGAAGCTACAATTGGTCTTCCTGGTGGATTTGAAATATTCTTGTGGATTTTGGGCAATATGTAGAATGTTGGTGTTTTTCGGAGGATTTATTTATTAGTAAGTTGATGGATGAATGATCACTTAAGTTTTCTTCTAAGGCATTTTTCTTTATGTAATTAGATATTTTTGAACAAAATTCTTCATTAAGATCTCTATTTAAAATTGTATAAGTAGTTGTGTCACTCAGTTGTCTTTCTGCTTCAGCAATATAATCCTTTATATTCATTATTACAGTCATATCCCCCTTGTCAGCAGGAAGTATTATTATGTCCTTGTTATTTTTTAAAGAATTTATAGCTTTTTGCTGCAGTTTTGTTAAATTATTGTTTTTTGGTAGAGAATCTGCAAATGAAGGATCAGAAAATGTTAGAAATAATTATATTTAAAAACTGCTCTATAGGGTGATCTGGATTCAAAGCTGGGGGATCCCAATCTGAAGGTGGCTTAAATTTCAAGAGAGATTTGTGAATCTTCTCATCTGCTTCTTCATTTTGATTGTTATTTAAAAAATAATGCTTAATTCTAACTTTTCTTGAAAAACTCTAACGCATCAGAAACCAATTTTATGTGGTCGAATTTTGGAGTTGGTGCAAAGTTAAGCCCTTTGGTAATAACATCAATTTCATTTTGTTTTAAAGTGTAGTTGGATAAGTTAATATAGTTTGGTTTTGGTAAATTGATATCTTGTAGATTCAAAACAATCATCTATGTTTGTAGTTGGTTCCAAGTCATCAAAAAGTGATGAAATATTCAATATAGCATTATTAATTGAGTCATTTGATGGTAAGGGCTCCATTGAAGAAGCTGGTTTAAATGTGTGACGGTTGTTACAACTCATTGAATTATTTCGTAAAGCTGACAGTTTTTTTAAAAGTTTTTCTGATTTCTTAGACATAAAATGTATTGTTGACATCGTAAAGTTATTGATAATTTGTGATACACTTGGAAATTTTTCCATTATTAATTCATGGTATTTTGATAATTCACGTCTATGCAATTCTGCTTGTTTTTTGTAAAGGAGGTATACTGTGTTGGTTAGAATTATGTTTGTGTTAGTTGCTATCACATTAATCGATTTATGCATATAATTTGGAAATCCAGACATAGGAAATTTCAATGTCAGTCCATTTGGTATCAAACCTGAACTTAAGCAAGCACCTAAAAAGAGGATATGGCAATAGCAGTTAGCTAATTTCATAGTGTGGAATTCAAACTGTTTTATCCAATATTGCTGTAATGTTTCTGTGTTTGACATTTTTTGCAAACAAGAAGGTAAAAGTACAATGTAACAAAACAAACAAACAAAATTATAACAAGTACGTAACTTAACCAGAAACGAAGACAACAGAAGAAAATATGTGTCAATAGACTTTCCTTAGTGTCTTGAGGATTATTTGCCTTGGGCTTATATATTAATCTTCAATAAGAATTCTTCAGTTATTGTAATAAACATTTTCTATATTTCGGCTTAAGCCGTCTTCAGGAAATTACAAAAATTATATAAATAGGGCTATAAGAACAGAATAAACATAAAAACATCAACACAGAAAATGAAAAATAAGAATGAATTATGTACAATGGTGAACATATGATTTAATTTTATAAATTCACTTTGTTGACTAAGTCACCTTAAATTTAATCCACTTGGAAATTTTGATTTAGTGACGAGTTGATGGGCTTGTTCCATGGTTCTCAGACTGTGTGTACTTAAATTTTGTGATATTTTTCTAATTGGTTTCACTGAAAATGTTTCTTCAAAATTTAAATTATGTATTAAGCCATGTGCCACTAACAGGTTGCTCTGTTTTTTTATGTTTTATATGCATACCTGTGCCAGTCATCCTTGTTCTAAGTGAATTTATCGTTGAACCAATATAATCTTTAGGGCATAACTTGCACTGAATTTGGTAAACAATATTTTTTGATTCACATGTTAAGTCTTCAAATATACTGTATGATTTTTGTGTAGAACTACTTGTAAATGTTTTTGAAGTAGAGCACATGTTGCAAACTAAACACCTGGGTTTATTACAAGGATGTGACCCAACTGTCATGTTTTCTTGGTCTTTGTGCTTAGGTAATTTTGGATGGGACTAAAATATCTTTCAAAACTGGTGGTTTTCTAAATCTTATTTTTGGAATGTATTTGAATATGTTTTTAGTTGAAGCAGAGCTGTCCAATAAACTGTATGCTACTCGAAGTATATTGTTAATTTTATAAAGTCCTGGATGGTATTTTTGTTAAAAACTTTGGATCATTATTGTCAAATTTAGATTTACTTGTTCCAATTGATAGTGATTTTGGTGTTCAGTTTGTTGTTTAAAAGTTTTCGTGGATAACCCCTTTTGGAAAATGCTGATAATAAATTATCAATATATTGTTCTAAGTGATATTTGTCACTGCATAAATTTTGGGCTCTTTTTTGCTAAACTCTTTGGAATGGCTTTTTTGACATGGGGACGGATGACAACTGTCATAATGTAGATATTGAAATGTGTTGGTGTTTTTTATATTGATCTTAGTTTTCAAATTCTGATTTTCAATAAAAATTATCTATATCCAGGAAACTCACAATTGAATCAGATATCTCCCACGTAAATTTTAAGTTGCAGAAAGTGTTCAGTGATTGTAAAAAAATGTTGCAATTGTTCGTTACTATATGTCCATATCATGAATGATATCGTCAATGTAACGTTTCCAAAATATGGGTTTTGTATGTTTTGTGTTTCTAGAAAATCATGTTCAAGCTTTGCCCATCACAAGATTAGCATAAGAAGGAGCCATTCTTGTTCCCATGGCTGTCCCTTTTTGCTGCAGATAAAAGTTATTTTGAAACCTAAAGCAATTCCATAGTTAGAATGAAATTTATTAATGTTAAAAGAAAATCTGATGAAGGAAGTGTATTTTTGGGACGTTTGTTTAAGTAGTATCTAACAGAATCAATTCCTTGTTGGTGTTCAATATTTGTGTACAATGATTGAACATCGATTGTTACTAATTTAGTATTTTCAGGAAGAGGTTGAGCTATATTTTTCCACAAGGTGCAAAAAATCATTACTATTTTTCACAAATGAAGGAAGGTTAGTCACAAATTCTTTTAAATGGTCATCAACAAAAGAAGAAATTCTCTCAGTTGGAGAAGATATTGAAGCTACAATTGGTCTTCCTGGTGGATTTGAAATATTCTTGTGGATTTTGGGCAATATGTAGAATGTTGGTGTTTTCGGAGATTTATTTATTAGTAAGTTGATGGAATGATCACTTAAGTTTTCTTCTAAGGCATTTTTCTTTATGTAATTTAGATATTTTTGAACAAAATTTCTTCATTTAAGATCTCTATTTAAAATTGTATAAGTAGTTGTGTCACTCAGTTGTCTTTCTGCTTCAGCAATATAATCCTTTATATTCATTATTACAGTCATATCCCCCTTGTCAGCAGGAAGTATTATTATGTCCTTGTTATTTTTTAAAGAATTTTATAGCTTTTTGCTGCAGTTTTGTTAAATTATTGTTTTTTGGTAGAGAATCTGCAAATGAAGGATCAGAAATGTTAGAAATAATTATATTTAAAAACTGCTCTATAGGGTGATCTGGATTCAAAGCTGGGGGATCCCAATCTGAAGGTGGCTTAAATTTCAAGAGAGATTTGTGAATCTTCTCATCTGCTTCTTCATTTTGATTGTTATTTAAAAAATAATGCTTAATTCTAACTTTTCTTGAAAAACTCTAACGCATCAGAAACCAATTTTATGTGGTCGAATTTTGGAGTTGGTGCAAAGTTAAGCCCTTTGGTAATAACATCAATTTCATTTTGTTTTAAAGTGTAGTTGGATAAGTTAATATAGTTTGGTTTTGGTAAATTGATATCTTTAGATTCAAAACAATCATCTATGTTTGTAGTTGGTTCCAAGTCATCAAAAAGAGTGATGAAAATATTCAATATAGCATTATATAATTGAGTCATTGATGGTAAGGGCTCCATTGAAGAAGCTGGTTTAAATGTGTGACGGTTGTTACAACTCATTGAATTATTTCGTATAAAGCTGACAGTGTTTTTAAAAAGTTTTTCTGATTTCTTAGACATAAAATGTATTGTTGACATCGTAAAGTTATTGATAATTTGTGATACACTTGGAAATTTTTCCATTATTAATTCATGGTATTTTGATAATTCACGTCTATGCAATTCTGCTTGTTTTTTGTAAAGGAGGTATTACTGTGTTGGTTTAGAATTATGTTTGTGTTAGTTGCTATCAACATTAATCGATTTATGCATATAATTTGGAAATCCAGACATAGGAAATTTTCAATGTCAGTCCATTTGGTATCAAACCTGAACTTAAGCAAGCACCTAAAAAGAGGATATGGCAATAGCAGTTTAGCTAATTTCATAGTGTGGAATTCAAACTGTTTTTATCCAATATTGCTGTAATGTTTCTGTGTTTGACATTTTTTGCAACAAGAAGGTAAAGTACAATGTAACAAACAAAACAAACAAAATTATAACAAGTACGTAACTAACCAGAAACGAAGACAACAGAAGAAAATATGTGTCAATAGACTTTCCTTAGTGTCTTGAGGATTATTTGCCTTGGGCTTATATATTAATCTTCAATAAGAATTCTTCAGTTATTGTAATAAACATTTTCTATATTTCGGCTTAAGCCGTCTTCAGGAAATTACAAAAATTATATAAATAGGGCTATAAGAACAGAATAAAACATAAAACATCAACACAGAAAATGAAAAATAAGAATGAATTATGTACAATGGTGAACATATGATTTAATTTTATAAATTCACTTTGTTGACTAAGTCACCTTAAATTTAATCCACTTGAAATTTTGATTTAGTGACGAGTTGATGGGCTTGTTCCATGGTTCTCAGACTGTGTGTACTTAAATTTTGTGATATTTTTCTAATTGGTTTCACTGAAAATGTTTCTTCAAAATTTAAATTATGTATTAAGCCATGTGCCACTACAGGTTGCTCTGTTTTTTTATGTTTATATGCATACCTGTGCCCAGTCATCCTTGTTCTAAGTGAATTTATCGTTGAACCAATATAATCTTTAGGGCATAACTTGCACTGAATTTGGTAAACTTAAAAATTCACATATATATATATATATATATATAAATGAATGTTTGTGTGTTTGTCCTTTATGGAATCGTACACTATTTGATCGATCATTATGAAAATTTGAATGTATATTATTGTACTTTTTGACGGAGAAGGTTTATATGCTATACTCATTTATAAAACTCGCCACGAGGGTGGCGCTGCAAAATATAAAAGTTTTCAAAGCGCCTGCACATTATAAACTGCAACTACAAGACAGTTACGTATATTAATTTGCCAAAGACTATTTGAATTTTGAATTTAATATAATATGTTTGTCTTTATGATAAATATATGGTTGAACTTAAAGCTTGACTGTTAGACCGCGTTATAATAAAATACGTTGTACGTGTATAATGGCTTTATAATAAGCATACACAGATTTTTCTTGATCGCGACAAGGCAAACTCTACATCGGTGTTAGGAATATAATGCACTTGAACCAGAAGTGCAAAAATACATGGCCAAGGCTTACGTAAAACGGCGTGCGAAGCCGCGGAAAACAGCTAGTCTATAAAATCTATAAAAATACATGTCAATTTATATCCCAATTTTTTTATTATGGATAACATGGTTTTAAATTAAAAAAACATTTAAATCTCAAAAACACATTATTTAAGTAATACAAATACACGCCCACATTTTTAAAGTGAAATATATGTAAAATATATGTATCTTGAATGCCCTTATTAGAACGTATATAAATTCTAGGTAAAAGGTTGATGATGTGTCTTCTAGTTTTTAAGATATAACCATTTTTCCCGAGCGCATGTTATTCTCATTAATACAGCGTCATATTCTTAAAATATTTTGTGTTATTTGAGCAGTCGGGTCAAAAAGGCACATTTTTGCTTATGTTATAGCCGTTCTTGTAGAGAATAAAATATGAATTATAATAATGCTCTAATACGGCTGTCAACCCCCACCTTTAGGTCATCCTAGATACACCTATGATTTTATTTTATTTTAAAGAAATAGCGTATAGGTACTCTAAAATATAATATCCAAGTTAATGTTCATATTCAAATTTGTATACAAAACCACTTCTGCAATCAACCATCAATATTCTACTGCAGGATTGTGTAAAATTAAATCAGTTTTTCACTAAACCTTATCAAAACCTTTACTCATGAAACTATTCCGTTGTTTTTTTTTTTGTATGCTATTGAGACAACTGCAATGAAATGGACTAAGCAACACATCGTACAAGCATCTTGGTAAATTGTGCTCAAGATAGTTCTTATTCTTGATTCCGAAGCTGTTTTGAGTAGGCCCAATTGTTGTATGGAATACAGATAGAGGTTACAAATATAATTAAACAATTGAGGCTTACAAATGAGACTATATTAATAGAGATAAATACATATGTGCATATTGCAGATAGAAAAGTACCCAAATTAAAGTTCAGATCACATGATCACTCGTAAAGGTTAACATTAAATTTGTACTACTAGTAGCATAATTATGATAACCTAATCTAAACCTACTCATATCGCGTATTTAACAAGGGTACTAGATAGGTACAGAGTGACCTCCGGATACCCAAAGTACCAACTCCTTTTATGGATGATCTGGAAATTTCCTCACTTGGTTTAGTTGATTTACGTAAATGTATTACTACTTTTAGCTCTTTCAGCTCACTTTTACTGTGGCAGATTTATTATTTTCTATGGAGTTCTTGTATTGTTACTATATGTCTATTAATTGAAAATATAAGTGTATTTGAGGTATATACCTTTCACATGAGATAGAGTTTGTTTAGTCGCTGTTTTAAAAGTACGTGATTTAATAAATTAGGTGCACTGGGATAAATATCACTTTGAACTTTTTAAAACGATGTTGTTGATTTTTTTTTAGGCCGTTGGCATGTAACTGTTGAATTACTATTGTCCTTGGCTTGTTTCTATAGCGAAGCCTTCATTTTCATGCATGCTTAGGCTTCAGGGTTGTTTTGGGAATGCATTTGATATTTTGACTGTTGCTGGTCGGGTGCCAGAGAAGAATCGGTAAAGTATGGAGGGCGGTTGGGAACTTCTCTTAAAAACGTATTTTAATTAAATAATGCCATTATTAATCATTAAAAGTCAATCAATGTCATAAAAGTCATGTTGTGTTAACAAATCGTTAAATCACACGGTAACTATAATAATAACTATTATTTTATCGTTTAGTTCGTATCATTACCAAATTAACTATTTGGCCACAAAATTAAATCCGATTAAATGGTGTTGGTAAATTTGAAATAATAAATATTCCATGCCAGCATAGTAGCCTCATTCGTGTTTCGGACCTCAGAGCCAGGAGTTGAATAGCTCACCCGTCCCGTCTCAAACTCAAAGCACAAACAGCAGAGGTCAATTAATTGGATCTGAACCAGGAAATACATATTTGACAAGTCATCAATTTGTGTTTACTTGTACTCTGGACTATGAATACTGATACGGTCTGAGAGACCTCTTTTCGCAATAAGGAACACTGAAACTGAAACGAAATCGGACATGTTTAGAATTTTCATGATTGAGTTTTTTTTACAAAAAAATTCCTGTTTAATATAACGTATTATATATTTTAAATTTGCTATATGAAAATATCTAGAAGATTGCTTAGGTATTCAATTTGTTTCTAAGTCTCTGAGAGAGGCAATTCTCACGTTTACTAGTACTGTAGGCACTGTCCGTTCCGCCTTTTCTGCCGAGTCCAGAGAGTGAACCGCTGATGAATAAGAAAAACAAAATTTAGTCAACGGAACGCTGGAAGTAAACGGGCAATTTAGCATTCTGTTGTCTGCAATAGGAAGTGCTGAATTTACGAGTGTGGTAGTGAAAAGTTCTGTGTAATCATCTGAATATTTGTTTTACTATATTTAGTTTTGAATTATTCAAATATTTAAAAGCAATATACAATAATATTAGTGGTCTACACATTACTGTAGACCCAAGTTGCACAATCTCAGGGGTTCAACGTAAAGCTCACTGTTTTGTCTAAAAGGTTTGTGCCAAATCATGTCAACTTTCCTTTTGAAAAGCTTGGGATCAGTCAACAGAGGAGTATTGGCTACTAATTCTAAATGTGGTAAGCAGTTAATATACAGTGAATTTAATGTTTTATAAGGTGTAGATAAATATACTTTTTCAGATTATGAAATAGGCATAATCTGGTCTAGGCCTATATTGCTGGATGCATGAGGGAATTCCAGAAATGGTTACATAGGTTAATAATTCCCAGAACCTATGATCCCTTTGGATGTTTGACAATTTTTGAAGTCTTTTCCTAAAACTGTTCAGTGTTTTAGCATGAGCTTTACTCAAAACTGTTTAGATCAGCTACCTTTTTGCAGGTTTTGCTTACACATTTGTAAACTAGATATTTTTCTTTGAATTAGTTTTGTTTTTTAGTCGGTAAATATCATATTAACCGCCGGGGCGGAAAAATACGAGTTTTGCGTTCTTAACTTATTGGAATCGTCCTATATAAAAAAAAGTATAAGGTTTGATGGGGTGGAAATGAGAAATAACGAAGTTCTAGAAAATAAAAAATTAAATAACTTTCCAGTAATATCTCCATGTTCTACATCCACGTCTAGCGTCACGTGACCTTTTGTGGCCAATGATTGAACCTCGTGATGACGTAATCGGTTGCGCCGCCATCTTTGCAAACGTAAATGAGAAATTACAGAAATGAGCAGAATTTTGTTCAAAATTAATAATGTTTTCTTAATTTCGAGAAAAAAATTAATTACGAGTGCCTAGGGCCATCAGCGCGGGCTTCGGCAGCACCTTCGGTGCTGCCCCGCGCGTGATGTCAATAAAAGAAAAACATCCCTCGAGATAGTACCTATCAGTAAAATATAAAAATTCTAGAGGGGCTGATAAAAAATATAAATATTGAAATGTAATGCAAAGGCAATTATGTAAAGTTTAAAAACTAAATAAATCATGAAAAACTCAAATATATAGATGGATATTAACAGAGAACACTTACCATTAGTGTGTTGGCGGATATAGCTAAACAGCAGCAACAAATAAAGTGGTCTATCACAACGAAACGACACAGTCTCCGCTCACCGGTTTAAAAAACACCACTCGACCGCACGACGAACAAATTACACTCATTTTTAAAAATGCCCTGTTCTATTAAAAAAGAGATAATTTTCGTTTCGGTCAAAACGTCAAGCTCTTTACGTGCCCTACGAAACACTCCGACACACACAATTCACTAGGGTTGGTTGAACCTAGTGGATGGTTGATTCATCATTGTAAAACTCACTCACTCAATCCGACCTACTGAACACGATATCTTGTGTAAACTGACCTATGCCCCGGACAAACTGAGATAACAGGTATGCTATCAGGCTGCTATCAGTCCCGCGGCCGCAGATAATATTCAAGTAAACAGATTATCCAGACACAGCACACAAACTGAACATTAAAACATTAGAAACTTTAACCACTTATCAATATACCCCCTAAAATCATGTTATTTGTCATTTGCACCCCCTAGTACTATATATATATTTTTTGTTCAGGAGGCCGGGTGAGCAGAATACGTTGGTAACGTCAAATTCGTGATTTGCCGCCCCGGCGTTTAATCTTACTGGTACCTTTTAGTCCATAAAACTACTCATAATAAATAAAAATTTTAAGAATAAAAACTAAATATTTTAATTTAGTTATTATTTTTTGTTAGTAGGCCTATACTTTTTGGTTCTAGTTTCCATTAACTACATTATATATAACAATCTCAAATCACTTATATAAATCATCTTAAAATAGTAATTGTAAAGTTTTGATTTCCAGAAAGAATTTTTAGGCGGTTGTGTTCCTTAATTGCACAATAAGCAATAGGCCTAAGTGATGGTTTAAAATTTTAGGTTATATCTCAAATAGACCTAGTAGTCATCAGTCTAGGGGACTGAGGGAATCGGGGTTTCTGAGTGTGGGATAACAACAAGCTAAGGAGGAATAAGCATTGGTAGAGAGGATAACTGGGATACTAGGCTAATATTCAGGGAAAAAATACAAGGAATTTTAGAGGTCAGAGTAGAGAGTTACCAACTGCATCTGAGGATAATTTCATGAGTTATTTGGGGGAGACTTTAATAAGCGACCTACAATCGTTATTTCTATCGCTATTATCGAACAATTCGATATATTATCCAACTTTGATGTATGTAAAAACCGTACACAATAAGAGTTATAATAAATCACCGTAACAAGAAGAATCTCGGACATTACAATTTTAAATACCCAAATTTTACTATAGCATTACAAAACAACAAAATCAACTATGGCCTAGACTTAGATATCAAAGAAACCTTTCAATATTTATAACTTGCCCAGCGTGATTTTTTATTTCAATAAGTAACGCTTTTGTGAAATGGAGGAAGAATTCTCGCCGTGGGTTACTAGAAGCTGAACCCACATGTTGAAGCTACTTAAACAAATCTCGTCACTTGTAAAAAATATCTTACGTATTTCCTCATATTCACTGCTATTTTCAAAGTCTCAAAATATTAGTTACTTCTTGTTGTTTATTGTTTACATTAAAATTACTCTAACTAATAAGTTGAATAAATTGTAATATATTGAATTATAATTCCGATAGAAACAATCAAACCATTTGATAATAGCAATTGAATAACATGTGTTGGCCACTTATTAAAGTCTACACGTTATTTGGGGTTCCCTTTTTACCTTCATTTTTGCAATAGGCTCTACATCTATCATGCAGTTTGATTGTTGTTTTTTTCTCTTGTGCTCTTGGTCTTGTTTTTGCCTATAGGCATCGTTTTTGCATACCTGGTTATTAAATTATTTTTCCCTCTTTCGTGATTGGTCAGATTTGCTGCTTAGTAGATTTCAAAATAAAGATGTTCTTTGTGTTTAGTTTGTGACTATTATCCATTTTGTATTATTTTCTTGAATTTGGTTACAGCAATGGAGTTACTTTTATAAACAGTATTGTTTTACCTATGGACAAATTTGTGTTGGGTGCTCTGTTTTTATTGTGTTAGATTGTCTATATCCTCCTCCTCACTAAATATTCTGTAAGTTAAACTTTATTTTTTATTTTCTTTGACTCTTTATTAATTTAAGCTTTTTCTTTCTTTTCTTTAGTTATATTTGTTATTGTTTCTTGTATAGGC
Source organism: Homalodisca vitripennis (assembly GCF_021130785.1). Lineage (NCBI taxonomy): Eukaryota > Metazoa > Arthropoda > Insecta > Hemiptera > Cicadellidae > Homalodisca > Homalodisca vitripennis. Next base: position 25,262 of record NW_025781964.1, on the reverse strand, counting down.
CAGTCAGCTCCCAGGTATGGCACTTTCCCAAGTTAGATTATGTTGAACTAACGGAGCGCTCACGTGATCTGAGCTTGAATTTAGGTACTATCTCGAGGATGTTTCCTTTTTTTTACCAGAAGTGCGGGGTGACGCCAAAGGCACCACTGAAGGCCAGGGCATTTCGGATCGGTATTTAACCCTTTAAGTGCCACAGCATTGCTAATTTTGACGGTACGAAAAGTGCATAAAGTGCCAGCATCGCTAATTTTGATGTTTTGTATTTCGATAATATTTTATATAGTACAAGATTATTTTTGCCAAATAATCAGACAGTTGTATTCAATAGGTTCCAAACTATCGATAAATACGAGTTTTATGTTGTTTCCCTACTATTTTATCTGTAAAACTAATGTTGTTTGAGTATCTATCAAGAGGCCACTATTTTTGCACGAGTATTCATTATGGGGGACAAAATTAAATTACAGTATTAAAAAGAACAGACGTTATTTAACCTATTATGGAATTTACAAGTTATTACGACAACCAATGAAAACAAAATGTGTCTATTTGGAGACGATTTGACGATAGGAAGTATGACTCATTGAGTATTTATCGATTCATTATGGAAGAAGGAATGTGTAATGAAGTTTATTTTGTTCTCTGATAAGGAAAAACTCATCCAAAAGTAGTGGGCTGCGATGATAATACTGAAGTACCTATGCGATGATTTTGTCTTCTAATCACGTGACGTAGCGGATGAGTACCGTGTTGTGCAAAGGCATTTGTTTATGTGCCGATAATGAAGCATTTGAGTAAATACAAACTAAAATAGTAACTTATACAGTATTTAACCATACACAGTACTCATCCGCTACGTCAAGTGATTGGAAGACAAAATCATCGCATAGGTACTTCGGTATTATCATCGCAGCCCACTATTTTTGGAAGAGTTTTCCTCATATCTAGATATCGTTCTGTTATGTCTATTCTCGAATCAAAACCTGGAAAACAAGTATTTTTTCACTAATTCTGATATTTTCTACATGGTATCATAAAATCAATGTCATTACATCTGTGTTACCTAACAAACTTACATAACATGTATATGAAATTTTTTATTTAGCCTATTATATATTTCTTTTATGTTTTTGAAAGCATATTATTATTATTATTATTGAATATTATTTAATTACACTATACATTGATTCAATAGTATAAAATGACTCAAATGATTCATGAGTTTTTTATGTACACATAAAACTCATGATTACATTTTTACTTTTTAGTATTCACAAAATATGTTGCTTAGGTTCATTATTTATTTATAATGAACTGTATTAATTTTATTTCCTTTACCCAAACTGTGGTAGATACAAAATGTCTTGAAGATATTGTTTGTTGTACACATTTAAATATGTAAGTAAGTTTCCTTTAAAATATGGATTGAACGCATGATATATTTCTCATGTTCTTATTTATGAGACCATATTATTTGTGCTGAACAATAAATTGTAATGTATTGTAGCAAACATTATTATATTTCAAAAATGACTGACACTTTTGTTCTCTAGGTCTTGGAGTTCAATGTTTATCAACTACTGGAGTGCTGAATAGTCCTCGTAAAACAGTACCCGATCGAACTGGCAAGAACATAGTGTTTGTTGATGGTGTCCGCACACCATTCTTACTATCAGGCACCGATTATGCGAACTTAATGCCACATGAATTAGCAAGGCATTCATTGCTGTAAGTATTTTGTAGTATCTTAACAGAATGTTATTGCATGATGTTGCTTACATTTTTATATTCTTGTACATCCAAGTGACGATGGTTTTATTACTTATTTTTGTATGTGAATGTTTAATTTTAATCGAGTTGAAAAACTGCAGTAATGGTAACTTTATTAAAACTAGAGATTGATCTTTCAGAGAAGTATTTGTAAACAAACTACGCATTTTTTGAAAACTGTTTGGCTGTAATTAATTTGATGAAAAATAAACATTTAGCATATGGTGATACCATCACTTTAAAGTGGTTTGCATATATTCGACAGTGTGATAGTAGCATTTTAAGGGTTAAGCCATTAAGAATTAAACAAGTGGTTTTTGCTTATGTGTTTATTAGTCTTTAAAATAAATTAACACATTGAGTGCTGTAGACTCGGTAGCTGCAGTGAAGTTGTTAAAAAAACTCATACACTGTATCATTTTGTAAGAGTATGAGTGAATTCATAATAAAAATTGTATTCGATTTATAATAAGGCAAGTAAATGATAAAGGTCAAGTAAATGATAATGTTATGAAAGCTTCATTTTGGAGTTTGTTTTATTAAAGACATAATTTATTTTTAATATGCTTAACTAATGCTTTTCATAGTTTTTTATACATTTTTGATTTCAGTGGATTGTTGAAGAAAACAGGAGTTCCAAAGGAAGTTGTGGATTACATTGTTTATGGGACAGTAATTCAAGAGGTGAAGACTAGTAACATTGCCAGAGAGGCTGCTCTCTGTGCTGGGTTTTCTGACAGGACACCAGCTCACACTGTTTACTATGGCTTGCATTTCAAGCAATCAAGGCATCACCACAGGTTGGTAACTTGTTTAATAGCAAAATACTTAATAACAGTTTTAATCCTGTTAACCCTTTGAGGTGTCGGCCGGGACAGCGTCTGTCCCACTTGTGATGAGTGGCTGAGTAGCGCGCGGGACAGCATCTGTCCCACGCTGTAGTGCTTTGTTCTTTATTTTGTATCTCCTAAACGAACTAACCTTTTCATGCCAAATGTTTTTTGTTTGTTTCTTAAAAGGTTGTATTTTTTACAAAAAATTAATCAAAATTTTTGACTTTGTTTTGAAACGCTTACTTGCAAAAGAAACTATTCTTTCATTTTTTGGATACCTGAAAACGGAACAAAGAAGCCTCTTAGTGACTTTCGATTAAACCTTGTCCAAGGACTTTTTCTTCGTTTTGGTCCCACTGAGCAAATTGTTCAGAGTCCTACCATACGAGAAACCACTAGGCTTTCTGCTAGAAATAGTAATCACTGGCCAAAACAATCCAACACTCGACGACGTTATGTAGTGTGCCGCAAAGTGGGAAGAGAAGAGATCCACTATCTACTGCAGTGGTTGTGACGTAGGATTGTGTTTGGATCCTTGCTTTCAAAAGGTATCACTCCATCCTATATTATTAATAGGACTTGAAAATCATACTCAAATCTATTTCAATCTGTGTAAATAACTTAAATTTCCTGAAACTCTACTCAATACAATTTGTAACTATAAAAACGTATTGGTGTACTCTTATCCCAAAGAAAATGGTTCTTTTCTAATTAAAATCTAACATAAGCTATATACTGATATTAAAACTAATTTCAATTATAACTATTTGAAAACAGCTTCATTCTATGTTTTTTTTACCACAAAACACGCTTAAAATGTAATGAAACACAAGTTTTTCAAACTAAATTAATGTACAACACATATATTAATTGACGGAAAATTCGTAAGATTAACTCAAGATAAAAAGAATTTAGTTTTACAAGTGAGTACAGTTGGAACCAAGTGAATTAAAAATAAAAAAGTTAGAGGCAAATAACTAGAACGATACGCGGGATGTGAGATTTGAGTGAAATCCCGCCCGCCCAGCGAGGGTAGGCGGGTCTCGCGTGCACCGCCACCCAGACACAGCGCACGTCAAATAGCGCCGGTGTGTGAAAGGGTTTAAAATAGATCTATTCAATATTATTTCATAAACATTTTATAAAAAAATGTGGTAAGATTAGTCAGAGGTTTAAACTAATAAAAGTAATTAAAAAAATTATTGACATAACACAACTTGTGTGTTTTATTATTGGTAAGACATTAGTAAATACAAGTTATTATCCACACCTTTTACGTAATACCCTGTTGTATAACAGAAAACGTCATAGGCATCTCCTTTTTAAAGTGGCATAATAAGCACTTATAACATCATTAACAAATACACATGATTCATACTTATATCAATAGTTTGTCAATAAAGCAATTGTCCGTGACTTCTTATGTAATTCCTTGTCGTATCACAGGGGCATCATAGGCATCTTCTTTTTTAAATGGCATATAAAATGCACTCTTAAAATAAGTGATGCACTTGTGGAAGCGTACCTTTAAAGTGGTCGTGGTCACTTATGAATCAGAATCAGAATCAGAATCAGAATCAGAATCAGAATCAGAATTTTTCAGAATCAGAATCAGAATTTTTATTGCCGTTACAAATGTGGTATGCATGGCATCGTCATCTCATACAAAACAAATTGTATTATAAAAGTAAAATATTCATAACTAGACTATGTTAGCTTCAATATGATCTATAACTTCATCTAAACTGTATGCTGCTAGATTTACTAAGATATTTTTTAAGCATTTCTTAAACCTAATAAAATCTAGACATTTAATATGATTTGGTAACATGTTATAAATTTTTAATACCTATCTCTACAAAACTATTTTTTGGTACATTGGTAGGTACAGTAGTTTACTCTAAGATTAGAACAATTTCTAGTAAAATAAAATAAAATAATTCATCATTCAAATAATTGTAATTGTTATAAAAGTTGTAAAATTGTTGGTATCTTGTAATTCTTTTACAACTATACTGTTTTTATTTTATTATTTGACTGTACAAAGTTTGAATAGGGACCATTTTGTTAATATTAAAGAAAATCACACAACTAATTTTTTGAGATTTCCTCTTGTTTATCGTAACGTATGTGCAGTTTGGGTTTGTGAGTTCTAGAGATAATAATCTTTTAATAAAAAATACAAAATGGTGGCTAGCAGAAACTACAACACATTCCTCAACCTATGTGTATAGAAAAATGCTTGTTTTAAATCGTGAGTACTATCAGCCACATAATTTTATTCTAAATGTACAGAGTGTTCATTTATTATGTTATATAGTAATTTTTTGGTACTTTGGAATTATCCGGGAGGTACTATTTTTGAGAGATTTTCTTAACAGGGGCCCAAAAAACTACATTATTAGAAAGAACAGACTTTATTTAACTTCCTGTTAAAATTACGTCATTATGAAAAAACCCTAGTAGGAAAAATCTCTTCCAAAAATTGTGACCTTCGGATAATATCAAAAGTACCGGTTTGTTTAAGTTTGTAACTAACACTAAGGAAAAATGATAAACCATGAACTTTGAGCATTGATAAATAAAATGCTTTAGTGTTCTTTAGTGCTTTTAGTGTATTTTACGGGGCGAGTAACATAAAAATATGTGATAATATCCGAATATTCTTTTTAATAACCAAAGTTTAATACTCAAGGTTTCAAAATGTTTACAAAATTCAATCATTTTAACACAGAGAGGTATATTTTCTGATAGAGAGGTTCCTAAAATGTTTATTCTACACAAAATGGTGGCCATTTAAAGTTTCAATATTGATCTTATTGCAACAGTCACCATTTTGTAAAGAATAAAGCTTATGAAGTTTGGTTTGCAACGTTATGTTCTAATAATAACCTTTAATATTAATGTTTCTAATATTAATAAGACCTTTAAAATTATATGCGTATTGGACCTAGGTTTGAGCCGTCTCCATAATGTGATGGTTATCAATTAAAAAAATTGTTAAGATAGCTGTATAACATTGTGCAAAGTTTTGTAGATTTGATCTGTTATGGTGGAAAAAAATATTAAGGTGTTTCCAGGCATTTTATACAACCTGTATACATACTTTTATTCCTTTTAAAATCTTTGGTTTGATATACAAAACTGTGTGTATTTTCAGTAAAGCCATTAATAAAACATGTCAAAATAGTTTTGTGCTATCTAAAAACAAGTAGATTTTAAAATGTTATTAATAAGTAAAATAATAAAATGCATTTTTAACTTTTCAAACAAATTGTAGAGACACTAAAAACATTGGATATCAATTTGTAGATAATTTAATTCCGAAGAAGAAGTTAGAAATAAAAATAGTTATAACACGTTTAACTAAAATGACAATAATTTCGGTAGAATAATATAATTTTTAAATTGTAATTGCTAGTGTAGGAGTCCTACAGGCTTAAAACAACAGATGGTCAATGGATTGAATAAAATAATTCCACTATTCTACAGGTGTTGGTCTAATTGCTGCTGGAGTGTATGATGTGATTGTTGCTGGTGGCGTGGAATTCATGTCAGACATTCCTATCCGCCACTCTCGCAAAATGAGATCTCTGTTGTTAAGAGCAAATAAAGCAAAAACACCTCTGCAGAAACTTCAACTTCTTGGGAGTATTAGGCCGGACTACTTGGTACCTGAAGTAAGTTTTCGGTAGTACATTTATTTATTTAATTAGTTAAGAATGTACGGATTGTTAGTCACAAGAATAGGACACACATTTGGCTTGCGTACACAGATTTATTTTGAATTTGGTATCATAATTTTGAAGCCATTTGTATACTTACTCATCTGCACTCACTTGGCACCACACAGTGGTTCAAAAAGCACCATAGAAACCTTAGAAAATAGTACGGACACTCACTGCATCATTTAATAGCAGTATTTAAAGCTTATCGATTCTAAATTGAATTTCAGCACGGTTATTATTAATTCCTATTCCAGTTCACTACTAGTTTCGTCCTGACGAGATATAAAAAAGAATTAAATTATTCTGACCAAATTATAGAAACTAATACAAACGATAGTAATGAAAATGTATTACTATAATATTTATAAGTCAGTGATCATTGTAATATATGAAATGTAAAAAATATTACAAAAATATGTATGAAATTAATAGAAAATATAAAACTTTTTTATGTTAAAGAAAGCACTCAGAGGTTAGGTTATTAGCTAGAATTATCAGATGACACAACTAGCTGTGTCTAAGATTTGGAAGAAAGTTTGGTAGGCTGCTGGCTCGGTCACCGGCCAACAAATTAAACATGGCAGAAGCCATAATCTGGGTGGTGAAGATGGCGATAGTGATGTTGATCACGATAACCATTTAAATCAAGATGACAGATGAATAGAATAGGAACCATTTGCAGTTCCATTAAACATTAATAGTTCTTTACCTCAATAACGGCTGCATGTAGAACTTACACCTTTTCATACAATTGTAGTAGTCTTACAACAAAAAACTTTAAACACCTTTTCAATAATTAACCACTACGATATTTCTTGTTTTCGTTGATTAACAATAATTTATCATTACTAACATGATTTAATAATTTTAATGTTTATTATTATTATATTTATTATAAGTTATAAGAAAATGTAAAGTAGTAATAAAAATACATTCATGTATGATGTTTTTAATTAGATTTAATTCAATAGTTCACGTACTGCATATTTTAGTTTACCGCCCATAACACCTTCAACTAAAAATAGGCAATTGCCTGTGTCTATTCTTGTGACTCACATAGAATATTTCTGATATTAACCCTAAAACTGGTAAAGCTGTATATATAATGTATTTTAAATGACAAAGCCATGGTGGTAATTATCCAATGACGTCATAATTAAAGTAATCTGTGCTTAAAGTTGAGCTGAAAGTTTTATTATTTTAATTAAGAGATCCATGATTTATTCTTTTGTGGTTAAATCTATTTATATATAATCTTTTGATTCTGACACCTGTCACTAAAAAACTAAAGTGCATTATGCAAGCTCAGAGCTTATGTTTACTAATTAAGACAGCTGTTTGGTTGTTCTGTTATTTTGTGATTCTTACAAAAATTATCACGATTTACCTTCTAGTGATATGAAAGTTGTTATCAAGTAAAATTGTTGTTGTTTCTTACAATTAAAGTTATATATGATATCATGATACCTTAAAAGGTCCTAATAAACATACTAAAGGTTCAGAGAGACATTTTAAAACTTTTCACAAATACCTAAAAATATGTTAAGACCCTGTAAGGTACAAATTTTCAAAACTAGACCAGTCAAATTAGCCATTAAAAGTATGATTAAGAGAAAGAAAGTATGATAGTTTATATGATATTAAGGTAGTTTATAGTTTAGATAATTAATTTGATGTGCATATGCTTCATTACTTCATTAATCTTAGTCTTAAAACTTTATTTTAGTCAAGTTGAGTAGTTTTCTATGAGTAAATGTGTAATATAACTAGACAAATGGAATGTGACAGCTACTTAATGTCCGTATGTTCGATTGTATTGTCCAGCTGCCGGCAGTAGCAGAGTTCTCGTCAGGAGAGGACAATGGGCCACTCTGCAGACAGGTTGGCTGCAGCATTCAAGGTGACAAGGCAGGAGCAGGACGAGTACGCCCTCCGCTCTCACACACTTGCCCAGCAAGCTAGTGACCAGGGCTACTTCACCGACTTGCTGCCATACAAAGGTGTCTAAAACTCTATACAGCATTCAAAACACATAGTTCATTTTGGCCAACCATATACATGTTGGGGATTCATTTCATAATGAAGTCTATTTCTGTGACAGGATGAGCCCAAAAATGTGCTGTATTTACCTTTAACCCTCCGACTGATATTAAGAAACTCCCAGAATGATGCACTGGTTTTTTTGTCTTTTGCGCAACATATTATTCAGATATTTTTAAAAAAATATGTACTAAATGCTAAATAATAAATTATATATCAATTTTTTTGTTAGAAAACCAGAGAAAAATAGAAAAATAATACAAATATGCACTTACAAGAGTTGTGTTTTTTTTTTTATTTGTACATAAATTGAAAAATGTGTATTGTAAATTTTGTTTCTATGCTTCACTCCTTGTAACTTTCACATGACTTGAGATAATAAGATACTGTAAATGTACAAAATATACACAGTTTTGTAGTGAACAGGAATATAACATATATACACCTATTTACTACAGAAAAAAAGTTTTTTATAAAAATGTAAAGTATGTACTACTTTTTTTAGGAGTACGCATCAATAAATAAAGGAGTGTTTGATAAATTCTTTGGGCAAGAGGAATATCAGATAATAATGAATCTTTTCACTATCACTGTAAATGTTTCATAACCCAACTCACATTCCACCGGTTTATAATCAACCAGACTACTTGACAACAATTCTGACACTTTATTTGCCGATATGTCAGTTTCATCATAAGTATAACTGAGCAGGTCTAGCAAGAGCCGTGTGACCGGCGCGAGAGGGGACGTGGAGTAGGGCATAGAGGGGCGAGAGGGAGGGAAGCACTGAGCCGCCTGCCTGGCCTCGCCGAGCGGCGCCGATGTGCTCACAAGCAACCACTATTCACAGATACGACATTCTAACCGCAGTCATAACTACTTATACCTTAATATTAATATTAGTAATTACATCATCTATGGCTTTTAACTATATATGACGAAATAATATTATCTAGCCTATATAAAATCCTAGAACTATTTAATTGTTTAGCTTGCGTAAAACCTTACCTAACGACCATTACTCCCTGTAAAATTAATTTTTTCTCTGAGAGATGGTAATAGAGTTTTTACTGTTGGTCGTTCGCCCATTGATTTTGTGGAACTCATTTACATTTCGCCTGACAACGCACAAATCAAACTCATCTAACTCCGTTTTGTTCTTTACTCTATGTCTTTTTTTATTTGGCGTATAAAACTGGGTTTCAGTCAGAACAATGGTTCTGCTTTCTGCAATAATTCTCTTTACAGACGTCAGTGATACACCCGTGGCTTCCGCTACACGACATTGAATTTGTTTTAAATGTATTGCAGCTCCAGTTTCAGCTTCACGTTTCATAAATTTGTACATATTTGCAATGATTTCTCGACTTTGCCTATGCAATACTTTTCGTCCACCAATTAGTTTACGATGCTGCTGAGCTTCCATATTAACCCTTTTAACCCCGACGTCCGTACTATACGGACGTCGTAAAAATGGCGTCAACTCCCGACGTCCGTATAGTGCGGACGTGCACTTTTTATTACTCTACTGGCCACCTATTTCACCAAATGCTTTGAAATTTCACAGACTTGTGCACAAAGATATTTTGCATCGAAATATATTAGTTTGTAATGGTTTGACTTCGTATTTTGTCAGTCTGTGAATGAGCAATTGCAGTTCGTCTCGACTGACTGCTGCTCACGCTTGTTGCAGACAGCTGTATATCACGTGGTTGTGAATATTCTGTTTTCTTCACAGTTTTAGGTTAAAGCAGTATAAAGTACGGCAGTTAAAGTTTATTTTATTATTTGTTTTATTTCAAAATGAGTAAAAGACATCGTTCAAAGTCTCCCGTAAGTGAAAATACAATAATTAGTAACCTAGTTGCAAATGGTGTGGATGTGATTAGTGATGACGATTTGAGTGATGGATATCTTGAAAATTTACATTTTGTAGTGATGTAAATATTGTTTTAAAACTTTTTTAAAATTTAGATTATGAACAGTTTTAGTTATTTTGTCAGAAATAACTTTGGTTTTATGTTTATTTTAAGTACTGTGAATTTCAAAGGTCTTGTTACATTGCCTTGCCCAGAAATGGCAAAAAGAAAAATTTACACGGCTTTACAAAAATTGATGTTACTCCACTTGTAAATAAGGTAGGCCTATAATTTTTGTTTCCTTTTATTAAGGATTAAATATATCATAAAGTAAATGGGTATTTTTGTGTCAAATATTTTTTTATCTATATGGTTTCCATGATCAAACTTGAAATTTTTTCATTTTTATTTATTTTTTATATATGTATATGCATTAAAAATAAATTACTTTCAAAATAATAATTTTATTTGTATATTTCTGTAAGCTACATGTATAAAGAAGTAAAAGAAAAAAGAATTACCTAAATATCTTAAAAAATAAACTGAGTTATGAATTTTTTACAAAACCCTTACATTTTGTCTGAAAATGGCTTGGGATTTCTGGCACATCACTTGATTTAATGGCCGGGGTTAAAAGGGTTAATATGAGTACAAACAACAATAACACAACCACTATATAACACCTACAACAACGACAGCACGGCCACGTGAACGCTAGATGTCAGCACAACGGAACGACACGACTCCAACGCCTGACAGCAGTGAACTGAGCCGGCTGCTACCCCCACTCCTACATCTGACCTTTAGGCTACTGCGCATCTTTGGCCCACGGCTCTTGCTAGACCTGCTCTGCTATACTAATATTTTCATCATCCAATTGTTCATGTATATAATTTGAAACAATGAGGAACACCCATTTGACAACATAGCTGTATTGATAAACGTCTTTGCTGTCGCTCATCAGTTAGAGAGTTAACAACTGACCATAACATCTATTTGATGATGGATTTTAGTGTTTTATTAATATATTTCTCAGTAGTGTATATTTCAAAATTGTAATAAACTAAGAAGTAGTGAATTCGTTTTTGAGTTTTTGAAATTTCAGAAGTATATAAAATGTAAGAAACAACTTTATTTTGTGTGAACTTAAAGTTTAAAAAATATTAGGTACACATAGTACCTTAATATTGGTTAGTTAATTTTTCTGACAAAAATATACAAGTCAAGGATTCAGTAACATATATGGAATATGTGGTAAAACCATGAGGTTACCAATGATGTGAATAAGGCCGTTGACATGCAAAATATCAGATTTCTACCTTTTTATTCCATTTATGTCATTAGGGCATTCTTGAATGATCAAAGTATTGTATTTAAATAATTTTCTAAACCTATGTTTCTTTATTGTAGTAACTAATATTCATTTAACTTATAAAACTTAGATAAAAATGGAAATCTAAAAAAATACAATTTGTTATCAAGTTAAAAATATCAGTAATAAAAACACTGTTCTGAACTTATTTGATTGATATTAGTATTTATTTGTTTAGTATTGTATTGTTTTCTTTGTATTGCTTTTATTTTTGTTCAATTTACATGTTATATATTTTACCTCTGTTGATTGGCAGAAAATGTATTATTACAGAAATCACACGGATCTCAAAATCTTTTACCCTTAACGCCTTAACCCTTAGCGAGCCACAAATAAATAACCAAAACTACTCCTAAGAGCCATACCCCTTAAAAATAAAAAAATTCCCAAATACCAAAACCAATTTTTTAAAAATAATTCTTATAACATAAGAGGTAAGAAAAACGACAAAATATTTTTTTTTTCTCTCTTTATTGTTAATTTACAGCCAAAAAATGGTAAAATCATAATTTCACTGAAAAAATTTAATTTCGACATTCTATGTGTTCATATATAAAATTAACAATAGTTGAACACAATTATTGTAATATTTTACAAAAAACAAGCATATGGTAATTTTTATTAAGAGAAAATATAAAGAATATAGTAAAAATTTATATATACAAATTAAATAAAAGCAATGAAACTACAAAAAATTTCAATTTTCCAAGTACAAAATAAAGAACACACTACATTTTACAATATTATAACATGAGAAAAACTTATAAATGATACTTATTGAAAATGAGCTTCATATATGTGATCCTTAGGCGTAGGTTTGTTGTTTGTGGTACATCTCAAAAACACAGGTCAGGATGCAAGGCAGGCTTCGACGCACACGTCTTGCGCACAATAAAGCTTTACATCACGATAATAATACATAAACTACACTGTACATTGATTAAAAATATTGATTAACATAAAAATTGAAAAGATAAATATGCGGATCGAAAATGGAAGGGCGAATAAACATCTACCTTACGGAAGGCTACAGGCAGACTGAGCGCGCGTGAGTAGACGTCGTTGGCTCTGCGGGAGACTATGAACAACCGGCCGCCCGCCATTTTGTCGCTCGAACAAGAGCCGTGACCTTTAAAATAGACACAAACGGTTGTCTTTTGTTTAAATAAACCTTGTTTTAACAGTTTTTACTAATTTTGTTACCCAGAAATGCTTTTAAATAATATATTTTAAAAAATTGATTTTGCGTCAGTGGATGTCGTTGGCTTTTAGCGCTAGTTTAGGCATGACGTCTAGTAACGTCATTGGCTCGGAAAGGGTTAATTTAATTGATTATTTTTGTTAGTTTGTTCGGTGGTCATATGTTTGTTAGATATAATATTAGTTACTCTACATAAATAGAAAAATTGTTACGTATAAAAGTTCACAGTATATACTAAAAATATTTTATGTATAATATTAGTCCATATTTTTGTGTGTCTGTCCATATCCAATGTCAGTATTAATTACGGAACTTGCAATAACTGAATGTTGGATTATATTTTGCAGTACCAAATTCGGACAAAGTTGTGACAAAAGACAACGGGATCCGAGTGTCAACGCCAGAGCAGTTGGCCAAATTGAAGCCTGCATTCATTAAACCTCATGGCACAGTAAACAGCAGCAAATGCCTCCTTCCTGGTAGGTTCATGCTCTAGCAGAACTGTCTGAACACATGTCAACAGTTTTAACAGGATACCATAAAACTGATGGAAAATCTAATGAGTTACACTAATTATGTATTCTTATTAACTTTGTTATTCTAATCATAAATACAACTATATAAATGATATATGCAACCACAGCACACGAGCTTATAAAATGTCACAGATACATGTGTTAAAAATAAACTTTATGTGTCTAAATATTTCTCATTTTAAATACTAGTACATATTATTCAGATAGTTGGTTAGGGACAGTTAGATCCTTTAATAATTATACACATATAGGATATAATTGATATTGATAACTGATTAGGATTGTTTTAAAAGCAGAACTTTTTTGTGTAGAGTTGTTTTTAAATTCTCATTTTTATTGTTAATCTATTGGCATTCTAATTTAATGGCATTTTCATTAACATCGACTCTTTTCTTTTGGCTATATGACTTTTCATTTGATATGAATAAAAATTCCATATGTTAAAAATCTTATGATTGTACTCAGTTTGTTTACAAGGGAGGGGCTATTTAACCCTCACAGTGGTAATCATGTATTTGGTAAATGGTAAACGCAAATTTCAATTTTTGCATGTTTTGACAAAAATATTATAAAAAATACATGTCCTTGCATGTAGTATGACATATTATCTATAAAATATTTTACATTTTAAATAAAAAACTAATATTTTCAGTAATACTGACCATGGACTCTGATGAATAGAAACCCTTGGTTTAAAAAGTAAAAGCGAAAAAAGGTGTTTACATTTTCACTTTCCAATCTGAGAAGTTTGGAACATCATTTATGACATTACTGATTTGCAAAACAATCATAACAAAAAATTATAAATTATGTCGCAATACAGTTATGTTGTTATAATAATATTATTATGTTAACAGACTGATGGTGCATCTGCTTGCTTGATTACAACGGAGGCAAAAGCTAAAGAACTGGGCCTGACTCCTAAAGCTTACTTAAAAGATTTCATCTATGTTTCTCAAGATCCTAAAGATCAGCTTCTTTTAGGGTATGTAAACATGTTCCACTTTTTATTTTTAAAAGTAAACTAATAAGTGCAAAATAGTTATGAAGATGGGCTGTTCAAGTAATCTATATATATAAAAATGAAACTGTTCGTGTGTAACAGCATCACTCACAAACGGCTGGACGGATTCGCCTAATTTTTTTTTTAATTTGTTCGTCTTGATCTGTAGAAGGTTATAGGATACTTTTTTATCCCTTTCCCGATTCAGGATTCCGCCCCACTGGTTACAGAAATACCCGTAATAAATGCATTGCAGCAAACATATGTTATTAAGTGAAAGAGTCTTATTAAATTTTTAATCAGCTGTTCTTTGTAAACATATATAATGCGACAAAAAATATATTTATATATAAATTTCTTTACACTTATAGTTTTAAAGCATAGAGTAAGCTTAAGAGAAACGACAAATTTTGTTTAAACTGTTTTCTGCAATCATAATATATAAAAAATGAATGTTTGTGTGTTTGTCCTTTATAGACTCAGAAACTATTGGACCAATCACTATGAAAATTTTTATTTTTCTATGTAGAAGGTTTATACGCAATGCCCATTGATGTAACTAACCACCAGGCTGTACTGCAAGATATAAAAGTTATCAAAGCGCCTGCACATTATAAACTGCAATTACAACACAGTAGTTACGTATATTAAAATATCCAAACACTATTTGAAGGCAAAGAAATATACGGGCAAAGCTTAAGAGACGCGTGCGAAGCTGCGGGAAACAGCTAGTTCTTTATATTTTAAACTACTCACATGTCTGTTGCCAACTTTACATTTAATTTTTTTGATTGAGCAGAGGTTTTGATATAGATGAATTTTATTTTTACTATTCTAAAGGAGAAACACTGGAGGTTAAATGACATATATTATATCTCTCAACATTTCAATTATATTATACAATGAGAATGTTAACAAAAGAATATCGTGAGTTTGTGCAAATTTTGTTATTGCTATGAGCACTTCATAGCCCCATTCAAATTTTTGTTGTTGCTGACTACTGGTTTTTATTTTTTAATGAGTTTAGTTGCAAAATGTTTAATTATTCAACCAAACAATCATTCTCTTTAAGTTAATTGACCCTAGAAAAATTGTTCACATCTCTTAACAGCAGACTGAGATATGCATTTATGAAAGTTGATCATGGATGACAATAGGCAATATTCTTTATTAAAAATATCATTAAGATATGTTACAGTGTCCTTAACAAAAATTCTTTAGTCAGTCAGAAAGAGGACTGGTTATTATTTTATTGTAGTGTATATAACTCAGTTATGGTGTTGATCTGTATCTGTATTACATATTCCATTTTTTATAACATTTTGGATTTGTTAATCCTTTAACCGCCTCGTTCCTGGATTCGCGGCGACACCACCCGAGCACTGGGCTTAGTATCATACTAAAATCCCTCAGCACCGAATATTTGTCCCAGTTTTTGTGACATAACACGTCAAAGACGTTATTTAAAGTTTAATAAATAGAGTAAACAATTAACAATGATTACAAACATCTCAAATAATATAAATTTGTGAAATAATTACAACTTATTACCACTATCACACTTTTAGATATATGTTTTTACTGTAATGTGAACTTATAAAAAAATGCCGATAAAATAAAAGTCCTTTCAGTTCGGTTAGAAGTACATCTGTAACAAAATTACCTGTTTGTGTATTTATTATAGGATTTTACATTATTTTCTCAATAATTGTTTGGGATAAAAAAGATTTTGTTAAAACATCTTTAGGTACCTTTGTATACGTTCCAGAACTCCTTTTACTTTTTCTCTGAGTTTCTGATTTTTTAATGTTTAATCATATTGGAAAAAATGGAATATGTAGTCATTTTCAAGACATTTTCCTTAAGTGCTATCATAAGGACAATTAACCTCAATAAATAGATGTTTACTATAATAATGTATCGATAAAGAAAGTGTTTTTAAAAAATTATATCAGTGTTTTAGTTTATTTAAAAAAATAGTAATCTACACACGTTTAAATGATTATGCGTTTTATTAGCGTCTGCCATTACATGATTTTTAACTGGCAAATCCAGGATTAAAACATTTTTAATGACACTTTTTTACTGTATAAATTGATTCATGCTGGATGTTATGCTGCGTTGTCTGGTGATCAGTGGTTTAACATTGTATCAATAATCTTATTGTCTCAACAGTAGAATCTTTATTTTAAGAAATATAGTAATTAAGTATTCTTATTTTCAGCCCTGCATATGCAACACCTAAAGTGCTGGCCAAGTCTGGATTAGATCTGAAGGATATTGATGTTTGGGAATTCCATGAAGCATTTGCAGTAAGTTAAAATTAAAATTCTGTCAGTTTGTAATAAAAAGTGCTATTTTAAAATATTGAAATGCTGTTACTTAAAAGAGTTTTATTTCTTCAAGTTTGTAAAAGAAAACATTTTGAACATGTCTTTGGCCTGTCTCATGACTGCATGCAGTTACAGAAACTCTGTCTGAATCAGCTTCTTGCTGTCGTCTTTTCTAGGATCATGTGGAAGTAAACATGAGAAATATGTTGTTTTCAGGGGCAGATATTGGCTAACCTGAGAGCCATGGACTCTGACTGGTTTGCACAAAAGTATATGGGACTGAACGCGAAGGTGGGTGTTCCTGATCTGAAGAAGTTCAATGCCTGGGGAGGTTCATTGAGCATTGGGCACCCGTTTGCTGCTACTGGTTAGTGTCTGTCGATATACGCTATTGAATACGCGTATCATCCACTATAACAATTTAACTATATGTCAGAAAAATAAAAGTATTAACCAAGGCACATAAAAATTGGTTCTTACCAGTGGATTAGTCAGTTGTTTTGTTAAGTCTTGTTAATATTGCAGTTTGTATTACATTTTGCTGAGGTCTATGATCAACAAATAGTATTTTAGTGAGTTTCTATTGGTTGGCTGAAGAAAAACTGGTCTCTAATTGTTGTTAATAAAAAGTAAATAAATAAAAAAAATAGATAAAAAATTAACTAACAATGAACAAATTTTCATTGTTTCAACAGGAAGTAATTAGTTAAACTATTAAATTAACAATATAAATTCAAATAAAGTTGTAACTACAGTTTCAAATAACTGTGTGCTTGTGACTCAAAATCTAATATTTTACATTAAATTTGCCATATTTTGAGACAGGCACTGGTACTAAAATTTAATCAAAATAAACTCAATAACTGAATATAATGATTTAGACCCCTCCATACCTTCTTTCAGGCAGGCTTTGACGTCACTGGTTTTGAGTGGTTTTTGGTGTATACGTTTTCAGAGAATTGGTTGATAATCATTGTACATAACTTTTGATGGAAGATTTTTAAATGCTGTTGTGATCTGTAATGGTTTTCATCATAGTGGTGTGTGTCATTATTGTCCATATGTTGTACATTTCGATGAGCATTACAGTGACTGTAAAAAGTCTGTAACTCAATCCCGTTGTAGAGTATTATAACACAACACTCGATTTTTTAGTTACAATTGTTCCGGAATTTTTCTTCTGGGACTAAATATTTTGTTTACTTTTTATTTGGCACGTAAGAAATATATATATATATATATATATATATATATATATATATATATATATATGGTGAATGAGCCTGTTTCAAACTACTCTGAAACTAAGAGAACAGTATAAAAGATCCGATGTAACCTCCTTTGACTTAGAGACTGGGTTAAACTGGTTATTCTAGAAATAAGACCACAATCAAGGATAAATTCTAGAAATTTTTGTGGATTTCTTTACTGCAAGATAATCTGATCTGTCATTACGTCAAGATGGGATGTTAATCTGATACTGATGTAAACAAAAAAATGAAGAATTTAGTTTTTAAACTGTACTTGCTAATTTTAACCTGTATTAATTTAAGACAATTTTTAAATGCAAGATTCCAACTTACAATGGATTAAATATTTAGTTCTTGTCTTTTAACCCTTTCATGGCCAGGAGCAAATATGAGATGTTGCAACATTTTTTCACATCTCATATCCCCTTGTGACTAGTCAAAAGTGCCAGGCTAAAATTGGCGATTTTGCAGACTCATAACTTTTCATAAAAATTAGACAATGACCTAAAAGTTGCACCAAATTACTCGTGTGTGTATATATATATACTATCAACAAAAAAGTATATAGTTGTAGTTTTTAAGTGATTTTAAATTTTAAAAAATGTTTTAATAGATTACATACAAATCTTTTGCAAATAACTAAAAACGTAACAATAATTTTTCGGTGAGAAGCTATTTTATTATATTATACATTTAGAAAGGAACATCTATACAAAATTTTGTGTTATTTCTCTCGTAAATACATTTTTTATGACACATTTTGTAGAAATACGCATAATTGTACTTCGCAACATTTTATAAGTGTCACGTGACAATTACGAAATAAAAAATGCATAGACCTCCAAAATAAAAATGATATTCATATTAATTATCTACAAATATACCAGGGAATAAAAAAAGCATAAAACATTAATCATTTGATGTCGTATTTATTTAAGAAAACGATGAATATCAAGGAGACAATATATTGCCGCCTGGCGCTTTTCGCATGTCACTGACAGCAATATTTTGCCGCCTGGCACTTTTCGGACACGATCTATGGCGGCAATATATTGCCTCCTGTCCTGGAAAGGGTTAATTTGATTGAAAATAGAGAGTTGTATCTTCTGAGGTTTGAAATATCTTTCTATTCTGGTTAGATATCCAAATTATTCAATAAAAAATAAATAAAAAACACAGACCAAAGGATCGAAAACTCTGAATAGTTTTGATACTTTTTTTATAACATTCAAGCTCTATACAAACTGATCACTCTCTTTTCTGTGAGTAATACATATAATCTAAGATATACGCTCTGAGAAGACACAATATACACACTTTATCACACAAAAAGTCTTGAAGATATAATTGAATGGAACAGAGAGCTGGAGGACCAAGAATTTATTTTTGGAACAGGCATATCATTAACCCACAGTAGTACTGATACCTACACAGCACATCCTGGTATTGTGTATTATCTGTCTTTAGTCACCTTGGTCACATATTATTCTCAGACAGACGTGAATTACTTGGTACTCCGCGATTAAATTGTTACTGAAAACTGCTTGAGTTATTTACTACCTATTTAATCAGGAAATAAACTTATGCTCATTGTAAGTTGTTAGATCTGTATTTATGTTCTAATTAAATTATCTTACACTATATCCATGCAATTTGCATTATATATAAATTCATCATTCAGTTTATAATTGCAGTAATGACAGTCATAATAATTTATTTGATAATGATATTTAACTCAAACATTGGACATATTACAGGAGTGCGGCTGACTGTCCATGCAGCCAACAGGCTGATACGAGAGGATGGGCAGTTTGCCCTCATTGCAGCTTGTGCTGCCGGAGGACAGGTGAGTAACTTATTATCGGTACTGAACCTGGTGCTGTAGTATTGGTTATTAATTGTATATATGATATGTTTCTGTTTATTTTAGTTTCACTATTCTCACATAATAGTTATTATTATTTTGAGTGTTTAAAAAATATAAAGAACACAAAAAGATTCAGTAAATAAAAATAAATATTTTAGCCTCACATTTTCTTTAATGTTTTTGTATTCTTTTATATATTGAATGTTTTGTGTGTTTTCTGTGATGTGTTATATTTCACCTCATCTGACAATGTCTTCTGGTTAATAAAAAACTTTCATTTGATGAACAAGCTGATAACACAGTTGCATTGAAATGCATCATAAACAAACATATTTTTATTCAGATGAACGACAGTACGTAAGTAATATAGTTGTATATATTCGAGGTTTGCCAAATAGTTGGTTTTTATCTTATCTTAAAGACAGAGGGCAGTGCACCGGATTGTATGTTATGTAAATGTCCTTTTTTGTTACGTAGAAACTCTCCATGGTGTCTTAGAGCAGTCAGTATTAAAACCAGTATTTTCCTTCATTTATGTCATCATGTTTAATTCTTCAATCCATGATGGTCAAATGATTGATTCAATATGCTGAAGCCATGAATTTTTGAATCAGATCACAATACAATCTTGAAGTGATGTTTCATTGATTATAAACCAGTATAATTAACCTAATATACAGGGTCATCGAAAAATAATGCCTAGATTTTAAATAACTGTCATAAAAAAACTATTAAAGGTAATTTAAAGGCTGTAGTCTTAAAATGTGCGGAAAGAAATACATTTTTTTTTTCATACCTTAGTATGTTTCAATGTGAGCACCGTTCGTTGCCCTGCAGATATCAAGTCTGTAGTCAACTTCCTGCCACGTGCGTCCAATCATATCTGGCGTAACAGTTTAAGATTGCGGAAGAAATTCGCTCCCGAAGATGGTCTAAATCCCGAATCTTTTCTGCGTAAACTTTATTTTTTATGTTCCCTCAGAAAAAGAAATCCAAAGGGGTAAGATCAGGACTTCTAGGAGGCCATGAAATGGGGGCTGCTCTACCAATCCAACCGTTTGGGAAGTGTGCGTTTAGTGCAGCGCGTACCTCGCGATGGTAGTGAGGTGGAGCCCCATCTTGCATAAAAATGATTCGCTGTCCAGTCTGTTGTTCGATATCGTCTAATTGGGGGAACACAAACAGTTCAAGCATGTCCAGGTAAACTAGGCCTGTAATGGTTTTTTCTACAAAAAAGAAAGGTCCAATAACTTTGTCATGAAATAACGCGCACCACACATTGAGTTTGGGAGAATCACGCACATACTCGTGGATTTCGTTTGGCTGTTGCGATCCCCATACATGGCAATTGTGACGATTTACATATCCATTTATGTGAAACTTTTTGTTGCACGGTCAACATCGTACTGAGCGGCGGCACGTTTGTGGCCGGCTGACCTTGACGATTGCGCAGCTTGTCTGCGCATCACAAAGACAGGGAAACACAATCAGACGAACTAAAAACAAAACTTGCGTTCACCAGTTATCGTCCAGTGAAAGAATTACTCATTTAACATGAAAGGTTTTGATGTTATAATTTTATTAAATCTAGGCATTATTTTTCGATGACACTGTATAACAAAATACTTTAAAGAAAAAACTCACTTTTTCGGATACGACTCAAAAAAATGCACCAGTCACAGGTTTAAATACAAGTTCAAGTGATTAGATCAGTAAGAACTGTCAGAATTCTTCCAAAAGTGAACTATAGTGAGTTGTGTAAAAATATCTTTAGAGGGCTCGAATTGTTCGATTTTATCCTGTTTGTATAACACATTCGAGTCTACGCTCGAGCTAGACTCGAGCAACCATTGTTTTAATCACCCTGCCGGCGCTCGAGCGTAACTCGAGCACAGCTTTGCCGATTGATATACGGAGTTGCCCGAGTGATATTCGAGTGCCGTCTGCTGCATTAGAAAGCCAGCTTTGTTGGTTAGTTCAGAAAAAATTCCGCTAGGCGCTACTACGTCATAACCCGCTTGAGGCTTTTGTTTAGCGACTGACATGGCCTGGTGCGTCGTCAGTCTATCTACGACAACAATCATGGAGAGGCGCGTGTTTCAAAAAACAATGGAAGAGGGCAGTATATTAGCTGAATTAGAGTTAGATACGGACTCTGATATTGTTGATGACACCGATGATGATCCGGATTTCAGCAGGTTCTACTGCAAGGACTGTAATGTGGCACTCCTGCCTACCTGACTGTTTCCAAGAGTATCACACTAAAAAGGATTTTGTGTGATTTTTTTAGCATTTGAGAATTTTTTGGCAATTAAAATTATTTGTAAATATGTATATAGTAAATGCCTTTAAAAAAATTGAAATTACTTGTTTTATTTATTCAAAAGTTAGTTTTCAAGTAACACAAGACATGCGGGAGTTTTTATTTTTCTTCAAAAAATGTAAGTTTTGAAATTTTTTTAAAAATTAATTAGATTTTATAGGAATACAGTTTTTACATATCAATTTAAAGAGGAAAGATAGAACTTTCAAGAAAATATAATATCATATACATAATATTGGAACAGTTTTCTCAAAAAAAAATCTGAAAACCCATTAATTTATGCAGACCAGGCTATAAAAAACAGCAAATAGCGAGCAAGACTCCAATGTGTTAATCTCAAGATTACCTTGTACTGTTGATTGTATTGCGAGTTGCTCCAAGGTAGGGACATCCACCAATACAGGACTACCTTTGAAAAACCCACCTGATCTTTATATTTACAGTTTTGGTGAACATTGAAAGCATGTACAATACAAGGGTTTTTAACAAAATAAAACATGTTGTAATTTTAAGTATGTTGGCATACTTTGTAGTTCTCTGTAATCTTCTTACATGATTTTTGTTGAATTGGAAAAATTACCTTAAGAAGTCTTTACTACTCAAATGTCCATTAAGAAGAATATGTAATGCTTTTAGATCTATAAATAATGCTTGAAAAGTGATGAATCTCTTGAATGTGTTTGATTATTTAATAAGTTTCCTGTTTGTGAAGTAAAACCTGTTTTATATCTAGATGTGTTGCTTGTTTTCAGGGTGTAGGCATGCTTGTTGAACGTCATCCAGATGGAAAGGCTACATAAGTGAAGAACTGAACTATTTAATACACTTGTAATGCCTAAATACATATTTTTGTACTTTTATGCCTTTGTACTACACTACTTCTGATTGTTTATACTTTATCCTGTGAATTTATTATGTATCCATAAAAATAATATTATATTGCTGTTTTTATGTTAGTTTGTATTTTTTTGTTAAACCCAAGTGAGTGTTTTTTACAAAGAGTTACGGACATCATAGGATCTTCACATAACTGAAGATCATTTTAGATAAAGAGACATATAACCAGGTTAAAAATTCATGACAATTCAGTGGCCATTCTCTACAATATTGGAATGACTCTTACAAAAGCACATTAAACTGCTGCAGGCATAATCACTTGTTCTTCCACTTTTAATTATTGTAATTTTGTGATCAGAAATATGCCAGAAGTGCATGTTAAAGCTTTTGCTGCCAGGTAAGTTGCTCACAGTCTGTTCCAAAACTGCCTTTCACCAGAGGCATGTCCTTAAAGCTGCCAGCTCAGTTTTAGATATTTTGCAGTGTTTCCACAATCTTCACTTATCAATTTCTATTCATAACAAAGATAGATTGATTTGATCTGTTATAATGATAGATGGTATCAACCTAGAAGATAGATCCAAAAGTTCATAAGATTTATCCTTGATTGAGGTCTAACCTGGGATGACCAGATTGCCCAAGTTCACAGTATGGTTACATCTGGTATTTATGCCATGCACAGTTTTATTAAATGTTGTTAATTTATGTACTAAGAATGGCCTATTATGGGCTCATTTATCCACATCTTGCATGTGGAATGAGTTTAGGGTAGCTGTGCCAAATACGAACTGGTTAGGGTGTACCCAGGGTTAAAACCTGGGAGGGAGGCATGCCATGGTCCTTTTTCAATTTACCTGATTTTCATTTTCATTACAGAATTTCTGATGAATCAAACACAACCCAGTCAATCTGTCCCCTCCCTTATCTTTGCCCTTTGAAGGGTACTAAAAGATCATTCATCAATAGCCATAGTGGATGGGAAAGCATTTAAAATGAGGATAACATGCCTTGTGTTCCAGCCATAGTAGAAAAATCCGTCAAAATCCTCACAATTCTCTGCTGAAATATTCTGTTCATCTAAAAGAAATGAATTGCATTAGCCATTGTAGTGCCATCTTGAGATTTCAGCTCAACATAGCCTACAAATTCCTCTGATGTTTTCTTGATTCTCATCATAAAATCACAATCTGATAGAAACCTGTTTTTTTTCTAGCAATATCTGCTGTTTTAATCCACTATTACAGCTTCTCATCATAGAGCCAATTCTCAGATTTCAAACGTTAAAGATAACTCCCTTATCTCCTTCCTTTCCTGTAAGTGGCAAATCATGAGTTCCAAATACAAGAAATACTATATGATAATATTAATTGCTTTCTTTAATTCACTGTAAATCAACTGTAGCATTATCAACGAACACTTTGCAGCAGCTGTTGAAGTTTGGTGGTAGCAACTGCCGATGATTTTTTCTACAAAATATTCATGTTTATCTTTAAACTTCATCTTATTATCTTAACATGAATGATCTCAAAACTCCTATAACTGTAGCAATACTAAATGTCCCAGGGACAGCTATGTGTAGGGGTGAATCTAGACACTTTTTTCATTATAGCCACAGAATCCGATGGTTCGGTCAGTTTAGTTCCATCTTCATCACAATCACTACTTCCAATTTCATTACTGTCGTCTTTGAATCCTTTTTCGGTTTGAGAGGTTTTCTGCCTGACAATAATAATAATTGACATACTATTAAAAAAATTACAAACCATTGTTAAATAATACACACAGTAGCCAAATTCTCTGATCAAATATAAAACTATACATCCCAGTTCCTACTTATTAATATATTCATACAAATAAAAGCAACATTTTAGTATAACATTAAAAAGAGTATAAAGAAGATTTAATTAAAGATTTAGTTTACTAAAGAAACTGAAGAATTACTTAATTTACATTTTTGGAACTAGTTTCTTATATCTATTATAACGCAGCCTCAAGTGTTCTTCAAACGTAAATAAGAAGGTAAAATAATAAACTATAACTGAAATAAATTTGAACAATAGGTTGTTAAAAAACAGTAAACATCAACAGCTTAACTAAAATACTTATCAACTAGTGGTGGGTGGGTAAGTTTATATAGTGATGCAAAACTCACTTGACTGAGGGGGGACGGCAGAGACCCTTGTAGAAGATTCCTTTTTCTCTCATTGGCTGCCGCCTGTAGACTTATAGAGTTTGCTAAAGATCTCTCTTGGAATCCCACTAACTGGCTTGACATTTGTCCTTCTACCAGTCGCTAGGTGGCTCTAGATC
>NW_025781963.1:0-38590 GCF_021130785.1 Homalodisca vitripennis | reverse complement strand
GAATTAAAAAATTTGTAAAAATAATAGAGCCACCTACCAATCTGTTTAGCTAGTGTTAGCTTATAGTGGGAGAGGGTTGATTCCAATGGTGAATGAATGTGGGTTTACCTCCAGTTTTACTCTTGCTGGAATCACTTCTGATATTTGACGGCTCTGATTCGCAGGACTTAAACTCTCTGGAATCTGGATTCATGTTCGTCTGAAGATATAAAAAAAAAAAGTCTGCTGAACGATCACAGTATCATTGCCTCAACAGGGTGCACAATGAGTGCACTATGATGTTTGGAGACAATCTACAAACAGCACCTGTAGATCAACCGAAGTGTCCTGCACATAACGAAGCTGTGGTTGGAAGAGTAGACTCTAGGATGGAAATAAATATCATCTTGTTCAGATTTCCAGACGTTGGGCTAAAGAGTAAGGTGACACTGGAGCCTCAATTAGTTAGCTTTATTCAAGTCTAAGGGTTCTGTCTTCTGACTAGTTTCTCCCTAGCAGTTTACAATAAAATCTAGTACTGGGGCTGCAGAGTAAAACACTGATGTTCGCCTAAACCTGGATGATCCCTGTGGCATGTCCAATGAGGCGACTATCTATACTATCACTACAAATACACTAATTGAAAAATATCGAGAGATCTTTAGGATGTCTATGGAGATTTGACTGATAAAGTCTGGTTTACGGTGGGTGGTGTGAGAGGGGACAATGACGCTAATTGATTCTGGCGACGAAGGGGCTTCCTCTCACAAAGTTTTAATTTTTGCATACCTAAACATAGTGATAACTTATTCCTGTCATCCCTTAGAATGGGAATCATATGATAATGTTCAACGCATAACTACCATTATTTCTTATAGTGGTGGTATAGTACATTAGAATCCAAAAATGGAATGAAGAATCCCGTAAGGTTCCTGCTGAATTCTCACTAGCATTTCAAAAGCACCGCAGAAGACATACTCTCTTCCTTAAAGTGGGTAGTATACAATAGAATCCAAAACTAGGAAAACAGAAAATCCCGTTAAAGGTTCCTTCCTGAAAATCCTGCAATCAAAAGCCACGCAGAAGACTTTTTATAGGGACATAAGATGGAGTAGCAAGGTTTCCTTAGTTTACTTTCTTCACCTAGTGAAAAAAACTGGGCAACGTAACGTATTATGCTCCAGTGTGAATCTTTAAATGGTTTGTGTTTGGGTCCAATAAACCTCCATCTCTTAAGTTAGCATCATTTAAGTCCACAAAATACACGTAGTGTTCAACGGTTTTGTTCACGCTGGTTTTTCCAATGATGGCTGACCAGTTTAAAAGACTATTCTATATTGGTAACCAATTAAGAGAGAAATATGGTAATTACAATTAAAACGTCTACTATCTCAGAACTACAACAATTAGTCAAAATAAATAAAATTATGAAATTGATAGTCGCTATTCTGGAAAGTTTTAATGCTCGATTCGCTTTGAATTAAAACTAAATTGAAGACGAAAGCTAAGAAATCACGAGCCATCTCCAGTCTTGTTTGTGTTGTTCTTAGAATTTCTAAGAAACCATCCATTTCTCACTAATGACCTACCAATATGCTGACGAATATTTTCGTTACGTTTAAACGAAAACTCACTCAATGAGTTATCGATTTCAATTAACTTCCTAAAATGATCATTTAGAAGTACTTAAAATCTGCTTATTATAAGGAAAACGGGAGCTCATAGAAAATTTTTATAAACCACTCGAAGCAGTTGAGACTTCGATATTGTTTCGTAGGACTGAGGAAAAATTTTAGACTTTTTGGAATTTCCTTAGAGATTGTATTTCAAATAATGAAGGGAATATTCCGCATAATTAAAAATCTATTTGGTTGCACATTGATAATATAATAGCTTATCTATATCCTCATCTGGATCCCTAAACACCTCAGTCATTTAAGTGCCGACTCTAAATTTATTTAAAACCTGTAAGTCCTGAAACAAAACAATCCGTTTGCGTATTATGTTTTATCTGTTTTCTCGCAAGCGGAAATTACAGCGTTAAATCTGGATCTTGGAAAGTCCCTGCTTCTGAAGTTCAGGCAAAACTTTTAGCTCTTTATCCTAATCAAAAAGCTGTTCTGATGGTATCATTCAAAAGGTGCAAAGAATTCTGCACTCAAGTAATTGCCTAGCACTATTATACTGCTCTCTTTGTTTGTGGTGTTTTTCATCTGTTTTAGTATTTTCTATTTTAGGGTTATCGGGAAAAAATAACATATTACACGTCTATAACCATTCAACATTTGTTGGCTATAGTGTTTGAGAGTATAGTTTCAGATCATCTGAATTTTTATGTCTCCATTCCATCTGTATCCCTTCAAGATATATTAAATATATCAAGTGTAAAAATAACATCATGTCTTCTTTCGTAAACGTATGTCATAAGTTGCCTGCAATTACTTGGACTATGGTAATCACCATATTGATAAGGTAGCATAACTATCGTTAAACTTGCATGGTATGGTTTTACGTATAACTTTGGGTGCTGAACATAACATGAAACACAATATATTCGGAGCTGTCCTGGAGGTAAACCACGTCAAAGTGACAGAAGCACTTTGAGTGGGTGTTGACTCGCCTGACAGCGTTACCTCGACATACATAACACAAGTAGTTCAATTACTGAATTAATTCAATTCATGGCTTAGTCCCTATCGCTCAACTTGCTAGGTATGGTTTTACGTATAACTTTGGGTGTTGAACATAACATGAAACACAATATATTCGGTAGCTTGTCCTGGAGGTAAACCACGTCAAAGTGACAGAAGCACTTTGAGTGGGTGTTGACTCGCCTGACTGCGTTACCTCGACATACATAACACAAGTATTTCAATTACTGAATTAATTCAATTTATGGTTTAGCCACGGTTTTTTTTTTTTATATACCATTCTGCTTGTTACTTTAGGCGGATGACAGCGTTATGTCGACACACAACACAAAATTAAATTAATAATAGGCTCTGCCATGGTTCGTACATAACACTTATTCCTCTAAACGATGTTACTATGTACCATTTCAAGCTGTTACTCTAGTGTCCAGTTAATGTAATGATAAAACATTTTAATTATTTTTTATTACATCGTTACTTGTGTTTATTATATATTTAGTCCATGTTGTGAAATGAGAACTTAGGAGATTAAACAAAAATTTTTCTTTTTAATGATAGATATTTCTTTAAAGCGTCTAATGGAGGAAATGTAATAATATTACTTTAATAAGATGGAAAGTAGAAAGTTAAGATCGATCTAAATAGAAGACCCACCGTTTTGATGAACGCTGCTCCTTATAAATAGAAATAAACATGACTAAACTTTTATCAATTGAATTTTCAACGCGCTAAACGGCATGCAAAAGGCTAAGCGTTTTCGGTAGCGTGAGAAGTTAAAACGAGTTTTTGCTGTCGGTCTATCTTCCCAAACCTTGATAAAAAAATGTATGCAGTTTTTCAAGTACGCCATCTATGGAATCCAACTGTTCAACAGAGAATACGAAAACGTTGAAGATTTAATATTTTAATAAGGATTGCAAATAACTATTTCCAAGGGCACACTTATCCGTTCTTAACACGAACCCAAGCAATAATTGTTTTCGAGAAAAATCTGAATTGTTAATTCTAAAAGAAGTAGAAGTGAATTAAAAACAAATTACTGTATTTAACCATGTACAGTATCCATATTAGTATTTGTTGATGACAGTAAAAATAATAATGAAAACAGTTGACGCATGGGAAGTGTTGAAATATTATTACTTATGACCAATATATCGTTTTGTAAACTCGTTACATATTTAGTATCCTCGTCAATAGATGATAAATAATATTATACGATGTAGAAAACACGACATAAAACTACTATACAACCTCACCAAGTTTGTATGTAGTCAGCGTTATATTTAGAAATGCCTGGAAATAATGTCATGCAACTATTTCAAATTCTGGTAACATGGTAGTGGCTTTTCGTTAACCTTCCACACTTCCACCGTCACGAAGTTTGTAAATGTTAAAATAATATGACACTTAAAATAACTCTGTCAATGTTCAAGACTATAGTGGGGATCGTCAAGAAATTTGAGATAGCGACAGGATTTGAAAAATAAGAAAACAGATAATTATTTAACACAAATTTAAAATATTTATTTGTACATTTTTTACATGCGTAAGTTGTACAATAAAAAAAGCAAACGCAAAATTGTTGTTAGTTTCAAACTACTTTTAGCTCATAAGCTATTTCTAAGAAAGATATAATATTTATTATCTCATTAATATTTCACTCAGCGGGCACGAATGAAGAGGATTTCTTAAGTATAAAAAGTGGTGGACATTTTCGTCCACAAATTAGTATCTTATCAAACCCACTTGTACTCATTTTGTCCATTATTTTTAAATTTGTAACCTAATTATATCAAAAATATTTTACATATAGTGTTTAAGAACTAAATACTTTTATTTTTATATTGTTTTCAAGAAAACTCACCTATGACGAGAAATATAAATGATTCCAAAAAAAGGGACACGTGCTACATTTATTTACACCACAACTATCTACAGCCTGCCAAATTCATATTTGTGCATTGTAGGTTTATCAATGCATGCAATAAAATCTTCGAAATATTTCTGAAATCTTTTATTGTTTTACAGCACAGATCAAGCGGTTGTCTAGATTTGAGATCCGCAGCTGTTTTACAGATAAAACAAATTAATGAGACAGAACTTTATAAATAAACCTACTGTGGCCAGCTGAATTGATCAACTTTCGAGTGTATATTTTCAGCCAAGTAAACGTAATATATGAAGATAAGTTATATCATAATATTAATATTAATCTTATTCATTAGAGTCAAATAATTATATTAGAATAAACTGTTTTAAATATATGTACATAATTATAAACCTTTTAACAATTAAAAAAAAACTTTATTTTCGTACAATGTTACATTTCGAATTCTGGGAATTCATCTTCAGGTACTAAGGTTAAGTTAAATTATGAAATAAAAAATTAAAACCAAATTTTCATGTGTGTTTTTTCACTAACTTGGTGGCTAAATATGTTGTATTTAATTTTATGTGTGATCGATCAATGTATATTGTTTAAAAGTCTATGGAATAATAAATTTGTTTGTTTAGAAAATCTTTGTAATTTAATAATATATTATGATTTTATTTTTGGCAATTTTTTTAAAATTTCAAAATGTTCTAAAGTAGACAATAGGCGGACTTTTTTTTGCTTGTGTGTAAAATTTCAAGATTTTTTTCGATGTTTAGATATGTGTATGGCCGGTGTTATTTAAATGGTCTGCATATTTTGAATTTTATGATGTTTTCGATGCTTTTATGTGTTCATTAAATCTAATTTTGAAGGATCGGCCGGTTTGTCCCAATATAGTGGATTGACAATACGTTGCAATTTAATTTGTATACTTCCACTATTGTTGAATTTTGAATTTTGATTTTGGTTTGTTGAATTGCTTTTGTTTTGATTAAAAGTCCGAGGTTGTTCGAGGTTTTGAAAGCCAATTGATATCCTTGTTTTAAAAAGTTTTAAAAGGTTTATAATTATATACATATTTACCAAACACTTTTCGAGGCTACATCTCTAATATGTTTTAAATATTTTGAACGTACGTTACAACTGTTTCACGTAACAACTGTTTCTAGATCGAAGCCGAACACATCAAATCGGTAGCGACTTCTTGTCCAATGATTAAGTATTGTGTAACCGTCTTATAAGTATATTTGCTTAAAAACCCTATTTTCTGAATGAAACACTAGTGTAAAATTGTTCACACAGGTGGCAAAAATGAGGCTTTAGAATGTAATTATGAATCCGTTCCGAGATAAAAGAATCTCTTTAAAGTTCGCAAATTGCAATTCTAAATTGACATCGAAGTTAATTACACTTTAAAAGTTTGTCGTTCTTTCGGTTGAACAACCACTTTCATCAATTCACCCCTTTGAAAGAGGGAACTACATTCAATTGTAGAATTGAGTGCAAAAAACCCAACAGAAAAGAACAAAGTAGTTTTATATTGTTTATTATGAGTTATTAAACTGCATATAAATTCTTTTCTTTAATAATTTCTTCTGTTTTCAGCCGCCCATTGTTGTCCTAATGTCGTGGTGCTGGAAGCAGAAAATCTTGAAGCAAAGGACGCAAATGGTAAGTTTACTTCTTGAGGTAGACTAGAGTTTCAAATAGTTCAGAACAAATGCTTCGGAATACTTTTTTCCACATAAGTGGTATGAAAACTGCTATAATTTTCATATTGCACAATATTTGTTTCTTTAATGGATTTTAGTTTTAGATCCTACAGAAACATCTTCGTCCAAGAAAGTAATTATTTTTATAAAGTGAATATGTGTCATAAAACTGTGTAATGCGTTGAAGGAATTCTTCACCGTGATTCCATATAAAAACACAGTCTATGAAAACCAATCAAATTAAAGGAAGGTGCTTCTGTCAATTTAGAAATTTGTCTTTGAATAAACCCATGAATAAATTGGCAAAAGAAGGAGACATCCGTGTTCCACATGGCAGTGCCTTTTAACTTGTAGATAGAATTTATTCTGAAATTTAAACCAGTCCATTGTAAAATTAAATCTATAGGTTTTAATAAGAAATTTATAGATGGTATAGAGTTAGTAGGTCTGCTGTTGAGAAAATGTTTAACCATCATGTGTGGTACACTTGCGTTCAGGGATGAAACATCGACAGTGACTAGATTGGTGTTTTTTGTTACAGGTTATTTTGATAATTTTGGAAAAGAAGTGGTCAGTGTTCTTTATGTAAGATGAAAATAGAGAATCACAACCCAGTGGTTGTAAACCTTGCCTAAACCCTCGTTGTAGAACCTATACAGTCGTGTCAACAAGCAACTATTTCAAAAGTAATATAACTGATTAACTATATCCCATAAAATAAATATATAACTGTGTCAATAAAAGTATTATATATCAATTTAATTGCAATGTTTAAGGAAAACAGTAAGTCGGCCAAACTTCTAATCCATTACGCGTAGGAATTAACTGGTCACTAATTAATATTGTCCATAGCGGTAGAAAACCCTTTAGTCCCTTTAGCAACGCTATCAATATACTCAGTCAAAAATCATCATAGAAAGTGATAACAAACTCAATATATATGTAAATGGAAAATGTAACTAATTAAGTTTTAAAGATAAGGAAAACTGCACACCAACTAGCTCAGCAAACAAGACACCCAAGAGGCCCACGAGAAGTTTACAATAACGTAGAAGAAATACGATTGAAACCAATAATTCCATAATTTTAAACGGGATTCATGACTAAAATGTACAGCGAGAGTATGTATATAGGGCTTGTGTATACTCGTTACATAGTCCCAACCAGTCAAAACTTAAAAAGTTGGAGGTGGTTTGAATTCATGGAAGATTTGTATCTCAAACTATTTCCCAACATTGACTTCCCAATATTGAGTCAGTTTTAAATTTACACCCTTGTTAATTTTGTTACGTATCGACATTTCTAGATGAAAATCAAACGTGAAATCTACTTTTCTTCCATTTATATTTATACTCGTGATGTAGACGAGTATGTAACCTTACAGTAATTAACATCTACGATAATAAGGTTAGTGGGTACAACTACAACCACTTGCTATTGTATGTATAAATTTACATTTCTCAGTTTATTTGAACTTAAATTAAAATTTATATAAATATAAATTAGGGAGGTTTCAGTAATTAAACGAACTCAATTACACAAATCTATTGGGAAATATAATTTGCTCTGTATACCTTAAATCGTCACTATGGAAAGGGCATTCACTCTTTTAAAATTGAAACAAATACAAAAATACACAGAAAATGACTTTTTTTTGGAAAACCACTTCATTTAAAAGAGACCTCACAAAATGTTTTCCTTTTGATACCGAGCTTGCGGTAAGTGAAATCTTTCATTTCTGCTTCGTTAGGCACAAGTGTTACCCTTTCTTTTATTCATCAGCAGTTTCCTAGTGCAATATCATTTATGTAATAATTGTTTATCCCCATTTATCAAACAATAAGACAATATGTAAGGTGTATAAGTAACTGATAGGTGATAATATAACCTTATACGTTTTTCGTATTATTTTCTATGAATTAATGTTTCAAAAACCATTTCATATTGACACGATTTTTCATACTAAACACTCTTGCTAATCTCATAAAAAATTCATTATTGGTCAACAAATTTTGTTCGTTCAACATAATATATTTTTTAAAATGTTACCACAAAATATGTTTAAATTACTGTTCACGTCACTAAGGTGATACTTACAAATCATCATACATGTGATTCGAAACTCCTCTAGTTGACTCCTGATTGATACAACCTATTCGACTCATACTTGATTCCTGATAGAAACTCCTACATAAACTCCTCATTGAAACTACTATTCAACTCGATACTCCAACTTGAATTATGATTGATACTCCTACTTGACTCCTGATTGATACTCTAACTTGATTCATAACTGATACTATTACTTGATTCCTAATTTAAATCCTTACTTGACTCCTGATTGAAACTCCTACTTGACTCATGGTTCGTACTCCAACTTGACTAATTATTGGATACTCTTACTTGACTCCTGATTGATACTCTAACTTGCATGGTTCGTACACCAACTTGACTAATTATTGATACTCTTACTTGACTCCTGATTGATACTCTAACTTGACTCATAACTGATACTATTACTGATTCCTAATTTAAATCCTACTTGACTCCTGATTGAAACTCCTAGTTGACTCATGGTTCGTACCTCCAACTTGACTAATTATTGATACTCTTACTTGACTCCTGATTGATACTCTAACTTGACTCATGACTGATACTATTACTTGATTCCTAATTTAAACCCTACTTGACTCCTGATTGAAACTCCTACTTGACTCATGGTTCGTATTACAACTTGACTAATTATTGATACTCTTACTTGACTCCTAATTAATATTTCTACTTGACTATTACACTCCTATCCTCCTTCTAAATATGTGCATTACTACTTCTAATTGAAAGGATTTTAAATCGTTAGTATTATTAGCCACTAAATCATCTGACTACAAATTAATTATAATTTTCCCTAAAAGAGGGAAAAAGCATTTAATAAAAACTTTTGTTACATTATGCGTAAATTGGAATGTTTACGGAAAATCAAAGAAAATCTCAATATTAAATTTAAATACAATCTTGACTGTTCCATTTGCGGTGTTTATAACAAAGAGTAATGCATTAGAACCTGTTATATATTGTTAGATTCAATCAAAATGGTTTAACAGGAACAGTACATTCCAAATGTTTCTCGAGATGGAAATATTAATTTAAATTACAAACAAAGACAAACGTGCGGAAATGGCAGCAAGGTACATCATACTTTAATGAAAGCCTTCGTTTATATTTGTCTTTTTTTCTTAGTTAAAGTTATGTAATGAAACATTTTTCAAGTTATCTCATTACCCTTTAATATTATCCTTGGTTGCTTTAATTATTTGCAGAATTCCAGAGCCCTCGTTTCTAATTAACTCAGTTAAGTACTAGTACAAATTTACATCGTCGCCAAGAACTGAATATATACACATCTCATCATCTAGTAAACTCCGTTAAATACTAGTACTAATTTAGAACGTCACCAAGAACTAAATGTATACACATCTCATCATCTAGTAAACTCCGTTAAGTAGACTACTAGTACTAATTTAGAACTTCACACATTTAGAACGTCACCAAGAACTGAATGTATACACATCTCATCATCTAGTAAAACTCCGTTAAGTACTAGTACTAATTTAGAACGTCACCAAGAACTGAATGTATACACATCTCATCATCTAGTAAACTCCGTTAAGTAACTAGTACTAATTTAGAACGTTCACCAAGAACCTGATTGTATACAAATCCTCTTCATCTAGTAAACCTTCCGGTATAGATACTAGTACTAATTTAGAAGGCCGTCACAAGGATGAATGTATACACATCTCTTCATCTAGTAAACTACGTTAAGTAATAGTACTCATTTAGAAGTCACCAAGAACTTGATGTATTACACATCTCATCATCTAGTAAACTCCGTTAAGTACATAGTACATAATTAGTACGTCACAAGAACTGAATGTATACACATCTCATCATTAGTAAACTACGTTAAAGTAAATAGTACGAATTTAGAACGTCACAAAGAATGAAATGTATACACATCTCATCATCTAGTAAACTCCGTTAGTACTAGTACTAATTTTGAACGTCTCATAGAACTGCTTGTATACACATCTCATTCATTCTAGTAAACTCCGTTTAAGTAATATAATTACTAATTTAGAACGTCACAAGAATGAATGTATACACATTCATCATTCTAGTAGTAAACTCCGTTAAGTACTGAAGTACTAATTTAGAAAGTCACCAGGGAAAAACTGAATGTATACACATCTCATCATCTAGTAAACTCCGTTAAGTTCTAGAGTACTTAATGTAGAACGTCACCCAAGAACTGAATGTACTACACATCTCTCATATTAGTAAAATCCGTTAAGTACTAGTACTAATTTAGAACGTCACCAAGACTGAATGTATACAAATCTCATCATCTAGTAAACTCCGTTAAGTACTAGTACTAATTTAGAACGTCACCAAGAACTGAATATATACACATCTCATTATCTAATAAACTCCGTTAAGTACTAGTACTAATTTAGAACGTCACCAAGAACTGAATGTATACAAATCTCATCATCTAGTAAACTCCGTTAAGTACTAGTACTAATTTAGAACGTCACCAAGAAACTGAATGTATACACATCTCATCATCTAATAAACTCCGTTAAGTACTAGTACTAATTTAGAAACGTCGCCAAGAAACTGAATGTATACGCATCTCATCATCTAATAAACTCCGTTAAGTACTAGTACTTAATTTAGAACGTCGCCAAGACTGAATGTATACACATCTCATCATCCAATAAACCTCCGTTAAGTACTAGTACTAATTTAGAACGTCACCAAGAACTGAATGTATACCACATCTCATCATCTAGTAAAACTCCGTTTAAAAGTTACTAATACTAATTTAGAAACGTCACCAAGAACTGAATATACACATCTCATTATCGTAGATATGTATTTGAAAATGTGTTCACAATGTTACTGTATTTTTAATGAACCAATCATCTAATAAGGTTGCTTTTATTGAATGTCGGTGAGTGGAAATGCCGAGGAATGTAGAGCATTCCCCGTGCAGACATTCAAGAGCTTGTTTCATTTACCATGGCTGTACAGGACTAGCCGCCGCGCTTGTGTCCTAGAGCCAGTTAATTAAACAGTACA
Organism: Homalodisca vitripennis; assembly: GCF_021130785.1. NCBI lineage: Eukaryota > Metazoa > Arthropoda > Insecta > Hemiptera > Cicadellidae > Homalodisca > Homalodisca vitripennis. The sequence goes on along the minus strand of NW_025781963.1, from coordinate 27,230 downwards.
GGACTGTAAATAAACGGGTATTACTTTTTACTTGGTTATTAACTTTAAAATATCGTTGTTTTTACTACATTGTTTTATCCCAGTGTATCTCGCCTATTACCAATATACAGGGTGTGACAAAACACTGTACAAAAATCTGTAGGGTATTGTAATGGCCAGGAGGAGTTAAAAACTAAGTGCAAACCAATGGTAATTCCTCTTTTCGTTTACTACCTGTATATCTATATTTTTTTTCATAGTAAAGTTTTAAAACTAAACTTTTGGTACAATTATGTTTAATGTATTCTTAAACTAAGACAAAATAATATTATACTATAATATCATGTCTAAATGTGACCGGACGGTTTAAATATTTTTAAATTTTGATTCAGTATCATAAAACAACTAAGATTTTAAAGAATAATAAAAGTTATTAAATTTTAACTACAATAATTTTGATACCTATTGCATAAAAATCGGTAAAAGTTTTCATTTATGACGTCATTTATCTATTATTACCTGATCAATCGTTATCTAGATGAAAAATGTTTGTAATTAAATTTAGTATATTTTTTATTGTTCTTTATAAACTTCCATAAAAGTTATTTTTTTATTGGTATTGATCTTTTAAACTTCAACAGTCGGCCCTATTGAAACGTGATAATACAAAATATAACATATATATATATATATATAAGTAGATATGAATATGCCGATTCTGGCGCACTTTTGGGACAGTCAGAAAATCAATGTAAAATACTGTCCCATTGAACAATAAACAAATCTAAGAAATCTAACAGGAAACCACGAATGTAAAATACTGTCTTTGTAACACTGACTTTATGTGTGTTTTTAGTATTTATTTTTATTTCAGAAACCAGTAAATATACAATAACTGAAATTTCATACAATTATTTTTCTTGCAGTCTCAAAATTAAGACAATATATATATATATATAAGTAGATATGAATGTGCCGATTCTGGCGCACTTTTGGGACAGTCAGAAAATCAAATGTAAAATACTGTCCATTGAACAATAAAACAAATCTAAGAAATCTAACAGGAAACCACGAATGTAAAATACTGTCCATTGAACAATAAACAAATCTAAGAAATCTAACAGGAAACCACGAATTGTAAAATACTGTCCATTGAACCATAAACAAATCTAAGAAATCTAACAGGAAACCACGAATGTTAAAATAACCGAATCTATAGCTGTTTTTACTGTTCATTGTAGGCTTTCTATAATTTCTTAAGCTATTTTAATGAAAAAATCCAGAAATCTTAATTTAAAAAATCTTTATTCTACAAAGTTAATTGTAACACAGTCTTTATCTTTAATAGTCTTCTTTCCAGTAACAACCAAGTGTAATTTTTCATTTTTGTTCAATTCTTTAATCTTTTTTTCATCCAAAACAGTCAAAAATCTGTTCGGTAAGTGTACTTTATAATCTTCTAACTCGGCAATTATTGTAAACCCGAATTTATCTTTCATTTTCTCCAGATTCAAAATTTTTGTATTTCTTATTTTCTTCTAATTCTATTAATTTCTTGTATTTCTTTGAATGTTAAATCACCAACCTTATTCAACTCTTGTAACAGCGCCATTTACATAGAAAAAATTAATACTTCTACACTTTTAAGGTGAAAAATCAACACTATACTTCCAAAATACAACACAAAAAACCACAGCTCTTAAGGTGCATATACTAGAGTTTTTTGAAAAAATCCTGAAAATCTACTGAATTTCTCTAATTATTGCGAATTTTTAGCTTTAAAGTTGATAATGTGAACGATATTTCTCGAAAATTCTGTTGTAAATATATTAAAATCTTAATGAAAAATCTTGGAAAAGTTAAAGAAAAAAATATTGAAAAAATAGTATTATAGAATTTAAATTACCCCCTACAAAACCAATATAGTAATAAAAGTACTTTTATTACTATAACTATACTATTTTTTCAATAATTTTAAGTCTTAGTTTACAGATTTTTCTATAATAAATAGAAGAATCTACAGCTGTTTTACTACAATTTGTGCTGATTTGTGTAAAATTCTAGTAAAATTCTCCACTTTTCAAAGTGTTAGTTAAACAAATTTTTCTTCTTTAAATAGAAGAATCAAAGGCTGTTTAAACCATAAATTGTGCTGATTTTTATCAAAATTTTGATTAAAAATCCTTAGAAATCTACTGAATTATTGCTATTTTTCAGCTTAATAAAAAGATATTTTCACTAAATAGTAAAACTTGGCACATTCAAATTTTCCCTATTTAAATGGAGCGGAAAAAAGATAGAGTGCCCATACTGCAAAAAAGATGTTTTTGAACATCACTTTACTCGGCATTATAATTCGAAGAAGAATCATCTAAAAAACAAAGAACTTTATGAGAAAGAACTAAATTATTTGAGGAATTGGGCTAAAGAAAATCAAATTGTCGATCATGAAAAGATGTACAATATAGAAAAATTGCGTGTGAACTAAAGAAAAATTTTAAGGAAAGTAAAAAAGATCTCAATCTATTTAAAAATGAAAAAATTCAATCAATCGCTGAGAAAATTGTCCATTGAAACAAACGATAAAACTAAGTCTGAAATGATCGAAGAAATTGACAAAACTCTTAATGAGAAACCTGAAAATATCATTGATGTAGAAGTTTTATCCTCTATCCATGGTCTTTTCAAGCAATACATTTTAACGAATTTAAATGAAAATTTCATGTCAATTTACAAATATCTTTCTATTTTGCGTCCAGAAATTAAAAGTTTAAATCGAAAAATTTCAAGAAACCGTTAAAAAACTATGAAGGGCTATCTCTCTTTAGAATGCGAATACGAACGTTACTTTAGTGAACGGTGAAACACAAACTTGCCCAATGTATTTTACTATAAAAGCAGGACGAGATCTTTGACATAAACGACTTTATTACTAAGCAATTTAATAAATTAACACATCGAGAACAAACGAATCATCCAAATAAAGGTTCTGGATGGACATTAAAACGCTGCAAACAACTAGTTTTGAGCCTTAATAAACACGAATTTATGAACGCAGGATCATATATCGATTTACCAAAGAAAATCAAAGATAAAAAAGCTTGTATAAATATCAAAAATAAAGATGATTATTGCTTTATTTATTCTATCCGATGCGCTATATTGAAAAACCCGAAAGAGACTGCGAAAGATCAAAACAATATGAAAAATTTTTAAATGACGAGATATTTTCAGGTTTCGAGTATCCAATGTCCTTAAAAGATATACAATTATTTGAAAAACGAAGTTACAATTCCAAGTACAAATATCCAAAAATGTCTATCAATGTCTACAGTTTTGATGAAAGTATTAAGGTTGTTCCGTTACAAATTTCTGAAAAATATGATGCAGAATTAAATATTGATCTACTGTATGTAAAACAAGAAGACAAATCTCATTTTGTTTTGATAACCGATTTAAGTAGGTTAGTGAGTTCTCAAACATCCAAACATGGACATAAAAATTTTCTATGTAGGAGATGTTTAAGCCATTTCTACAAATCTAGAGATTTAGCAGACCATTTAGAAATTTGTAAAAATCACGAAGTTTGTAAGCCAATTATGCCGTTTCCGGGTCAAACAACTAAATTTTACTAATTATCAAAAGAAGTTTAGCCATCCGTACGTAATTTATATGGACTTTGAAAGCATATTAGAGAAGATTCCCACATGCAAAAACAATCCGCAAAAAATCGATCACAACCAAGATTCAGAAGCACATTCCATATGGTTTTACTCTATACTTAGTGTCTAATGTGACCAATCGTATGTACAAGCCGATATGTTATCGAGCCAAAAATGAAGAAGATTTGCCAAATGTTCCTGCAAAATTGTTTGAAGAACTTAATAAATTATCGAAATACATAGCTAAAAAAGTATAATTCTAAGAATAAAATACCTATGAAATTAACTGAAGAAGAAGAAATTTCGTATCAAAATGCAAAACGTTTTGTTCATATTTGTGAATGTGAGGGTTTTGATAATCAAACAAGAAAAAAAGTACGAGATCATTGTCATTTAACAGGTAAATTTCGAGGTGCTGCTCATTTATCTTGTAACTTGAATCTCAAATTTCCTCAAAATATTCCCGTTTTCTGCCACAATATGTCATGTTACGATACTCATTTGTACATAAAAGAGTTGGCAAAACAGTATGGTAATGTTGATTTGATCGCAAACACAGATGAGAAAATATATAAATTATTCTGTAAATTCTGGATATGGATATGAGTTTGAAGATGATAAACCAAGAAAGTTCATCAAGTTTTCTTTCGTAGATACGTTCAGATTTATGGCATCGTCTATAGAAAAGTTAGCTAAAAACCTCAAAAAAGATGATTTCAAACATACAAATCATTTTATACAAGATGGTCTGAACGCAATTCTAGATAGACAACCAAATGACGAAGAAGAAATCTTTAAAATTCTATCTGGAAAAGGCATATTTCCTTACGAATTTATCGACAGTATTGAAAAACTTGATTACACAGAAGAATTGAGAATTCAAGATTTCTATTCACTTTTGACAGACGAGAGCATATCTGAGAAAGATTTTCAACACTACTTAAATGTATGGAACAAATTAAAAGTAAAAAATCTGGGAAATTACTCCGATCTCTATAACATTCAAGATGTTCTATTGCTCGCTGATATCTTTGAAAATTTTAGGAATATTTTGTTTGAATTGCTATAAACTTGATCCAGCACACTATCTAACAGCTCCCAGTCTTGCATGGGATGCTATGTTAAAATTAACGAATATAGAATTACAATTAATTAGTGATTATAATATGTATTTGATGATCGAAAAAGGTATTCGCGGAGGCATTTCTCAATGTATTAAACGATATGTGAAAGCAAATAACAAATATTTTAAAAGATTTCGATAAGACAAAGCCCGAAAACTATTTGTTATACGTTGATGCTAATAACCTTTATGGGTATGGCCTAATGCAAAATTTACCATATAACGAAATCAAGTGGATGGATCCAAAAACTTACACAACTGAAGAATGGAAAGAAACAATTTTGGAACCTCACTGGCGACGAAGATTATGGCTATATTCTCGAAGTCGATCTAGAATATCCAAAGAATTTACATGAAAATCATAAAGATTTGCCTCTTGCTCCAGAACATTATAACAACAAACTTTGCACAACTCTACTGGATAAAAACTGAATATGTTGTTCATTCGAGAAATTTGAAATTCTATCTGGAACAAGGAATGGTGTTAAAACATGTGAATAGAGTTATTGCATTCGATCAGAAGCCTTTTATGAAAGATTACATTGATTTTAATACTAGTATGAGAACCAAAGCTACAAGCGACTTTGAGAAAGATTTTTACAAGCTGATGAACAACTCTGTTTTTGGAAAATCTATGGAAAATGTGAGAAACAGATGTGATATTAGACTAGGAAATGAAGAATTTTCAATGAAACAAGCTAAGAAAACAAATTTCAAATGCTTTAACATCTTTGACGACAACTGTATAGCGAGTCACCATGTACAAGCAGAAAGTTAAATTTAACAAGCCAATCTACATAGGTTTTTCAGTTCTTGACCTTTCAAAAATTGTTAATGTACGAGTTTTATTACAACAAATTAAAGAAGTTTTGATCCAGATTTGAATCTGTGTTACATGGACACAGACAGTTATTTCTTAGAATTGAAACGAGATCCCTTTAAAATTATTAAAGAAAATATAGATGATTTCGATACGAGCGACTATCCAAAAGATCATGAATGTTTCACTACTAAAAATAAGAAGGTAATAGGGAAATTCAAAGACGAACTAAATGGGGAAATCTTAGAAGAATTTTGTGGTTTAAGATCAAAGATGTACTCGTACAAATATCTAGACAAAAATCCAGTTAGGTGTAAAGGAATTAAGAGAAAGCGTTGTAAATAAAACAATAAATATCGAAAACTTGAAGAGATGTTTGTTTGAAGATAAAGAAGAATTTAGAGAGATGACAGTAATCAAAAGCTATAAACATGATTTGTATACCATCACCATAAACAAGCTGGCACTGAACGCTAAAGATGATAAGAGAAATGTCCTAGAAAATAAGATCGATACAGTACCGTATGGATATAAAGGCGAAGCAAAATCTAATATATTAGATGAGTTAAATAAACTTGGAAACTTTGACATGTAAATGGAAGATGATTTGATTCACTGCCACAAATGCAAGAAAAAAACGAAAAATATAGATTCTAAAATCGTTCAAACTCAAAACGGGTTGTATAGAATTGCTGCAAAATGTTCAAAATGTAAGACAAACAAGAGTAAGTTTATAAAGAATCCAAATCCAAAACCTGTTAAGCAAGAATTGAAGACTAAAGATGAGATAGAGATTGAAGCTCGAGAAATTCATGCACCAGTACGAAAAAAGTTTAAAAAGAGAAAAATTATAACATTAGGAATTGACGATTTATGGGCAGCAGATTTAGTTATAATGTCTAACTATTCAGATCAAAATGATGGATTTAAGTATATGTTAAATGTTATTGATACTTTCTCAAAATATGCTTGGTCAAGAGCTATCAAAAGAAAAAACGGCAAGGATATTTCAAAAGCTTTCGAAGATATAGTAAAAGATGCCATAAGGATCAATCACAAACCTCCAAACCTACTTCATACAGATAAGGGTTTAGAGTTTAAAAATAAAGAATTTAACGAAGTTTTGAGAAAATACAACATTAAGATTTATCATACTGAAAACGAAGAGAAATCAAGTATTGTAGAGAGATATAACAGAACTCAAAATGAGAGAATGAAGGTACTTTTTTGAGATTAATAAAAACTTTAAATGGATCGATATTCTTCAAGAAATCGTAAACAATTATAACGATACAGTTCACAGCACAATCAAAATGAAGCCCAAAGACGTAGATAAGGATGCAGAAAAGGAGTTATTAGAGACCGTTTTCAAGTATGTTCCACCAGAAATTCACACGAAAACTAAATTTAAAGTCAATGATCATGTAAGAATTGTTAGTAAAAAACAAACATTTTCGAACAAATATAAGAAAAATTGGTCAAGAGAAATCTTTGTGATTTATCAAATTAATAACACAGATCCTGTAACTTATAGTATAAAAGATTTAAATAATGAAGAAATAACCGGAAAGTTTTATGAATATGAATTGAGAAAGTCAAAGATTTTTTCTATATAAATGGAGTCTCAAAAGAAATGTATAAAGTGTCAGGAATTTAAAGATTTTGAAGAATTTCATAAAGATAAGCTTAGAAAAGATGGATTATACTATTATTGTAAGGATTGTCGTAAAAAATATGCAAGAGAATTATACGATAAAATGGAAAAATTAACTTTGGAAGAGAAAGAGTGTCACATTTGTAAAGAAATTAAGAATATTTCTGAATTTTACAATCGACATTATAGTAAAGATAGAAAGAAAGCTTATTGTAAGGCTTGTGAAAAAATATATAGAAAAGAATTATATGATTAAAATGGAAAAAATTAACTTTAGAAGAGAAAGAATGCACACGCTGTAAAATAGTTAAGAATATTTCTGAATTTAACAATTGGCATTATAGTAAAGATAAAAAACAAGCATATTGTAAAGAATGTATTAGAGAAATCTTTGCTGGACCAGTTTCATTGCGTATGCGGAAGGGAAATTCAACAATTCTATAGTCTTAAAAGACATTTACAAACAAAATATCATAATTCGAGAGTTTAACATTTTCATCGTGTAATTTAGATATTCTATAAATCAGTCGAGATTCTGCCATATTTGTAGTAAAATGATTTCCGTTGTATAAAATATTCAAAGATTCTTTCATTTGGTTATACAGATTGATAGAATTTGGTTCGTCATCAATGAACAAAATCTCTAATTCAGGATAATTTATTTTTAGATGTTTTAATCGGTTTGGTATTTCTCGTTTCTGAGCTCTGATAACGTAATAAGGCCATTCCCACATGTGATTCTTCTTAATTAACACAAAAACATGGTGTTTTTTCTTATCAAAATCTTTACAAACAAGATCTGGTTTCATTAACTCCATTCGCAATTCTTGATTCTCTATTTTCAATGATTTCATTTCATCTTTAATTTGTAACTGTTTTATTTCATCTTTTAACTGCTTATTTTCGTTTTTTGAGTTTGTACTCACCATATTTTCTAATGGAAGGTAATACTTCTTTCGTAACCCAATTTTTAAACAATTTCGCTTCTGGTTTATGCGATCTCAAAATTAAAGAATAAAGTCCAGATTCATTAACGAAAACAGTGTTTATTTTGGAAGTTTGAAGGTAAGCTATTTATAGCCCCCCTTATATTTAGATTAAAATAGAAGTTTTTATCATCTTCGTCAACGTTTATTCTGATCGTTTGCATAGTATTTTCATATTCTAGAATTTTTGCTACGTCTTTAGCCTTAAACCAGATCACATTGTTTTCGTCAACAATCGTAAAGATATGTTTGTTATTGAATATAAGTTGATTATTGAGTAGGTCTAACAACTGACTCCATTTAGATAGAAAAAATTTAACAAGCAATTTTTTATTTTGAGTATAAAGTCCAGATTCATTAACGAAAACAGTGTTATTTTGAAAGTTTAAAGGTAGTCTATTCAATAGACCCCCTTGATTTATGTCTTTAAACATTGATTTATCATCATCAACGTTTAATATTATTGCTTGTCTCGTGTTTTTCATATTCTAAAATTTTTGTAAGAGCGTCGAATCGACGCCCTTGTCAGAATCTATGTTTTCAAAGCTATTTTGTATTTTTCTTTAACATTGTCTTTATTCGTATTTTTTGTGAATATTTGTGAGGTGGCCCTCGAGGGCTACCTTATCTTTTAGATAAAAGTATTGGTATTTATCATCATTATCAACTCGTTTTGAAAGTTTGAAGGTAAGAACGATTCGTTCCCCCCTTGATTCATCATTCTTTCGACAATCTTAAATATATTGTTGTTTTACTCTCATTATTTATTAAATTTCCCTCAGAGTCTTGTATAGTTAGAACGATTTTTTGAATTCTTTTAATATTTTTTTCTAATTGGAATATAATCGATTTCATTCGGTTTTTCACTGATTTTTGATCCATAAGCAACATTTGGGAAAAAAGTGTACAAAATTTCAGATTTCTTTGTGTAAATGTTCGGTATGATTTTCAAAACTAGGTTCAACGAGATTGCAGTGCACTTCAATTACATCGAAAGGTCTAAATTTTGGCGTTTTATTTCCTAAATATACCTGATTTGGCTCAATAGTTTCTTGAACAAACCCTAAACAAATCTACAATAATTGCTGAAAAACATTATTCTTACTGGTGATTTTATTTGAATTTCATTAGAGAGATAATTTTTTTGCATTTCAAACTTGTTTTCGTCAAAGTTTAAAGATTTATCTGATTGTTTGAATGTTTTCAGATAATTTTTAAGGGAATTTTTTATTTGATCGAAAGTATAATATCCTTTGTTTAAACCATAGTATTTTGTTATGTTCTTCTCACTAAATCCTATACAATAAGGAGAACTTTCACTAATATTTATTACAAAATTGTCAGAATAAAAACCGCTTAAACCGATAAAATAATTTGATTCTTCCTCTAAGTGTATAGGATGTTCCAAGTTTAAAACTAATTTAGAGCTTTCTGAAGTCAACTTGAACAGCTTCATTTTAGCTATTTAAATGGAGAAATTTTTAAAGCAAAAAGATCAGATAAAACTTCAAACGTTTGAAGAAAATAAGAAAGATCAACCAATCAGATTGTTAATTGTTGGTTCAAGTGGATGTGGAAAAAACAACTTTATTATTGAATTTTATCTACAATAGGTTGATTCCTTATTCCAATTTGTATGTTTTTAGTAAATCTTTAGAACAAGACGCTTATAAAAAATTGCAAGAAAGATTTGAAAATATTGAGAAAAAACTTAAGCAAAAAGGTATCACATTTTTATAATGCCTCTGAGGACATAGTTCCATTAAGCGAGTGTAAACCCAATTCGTTAATCTCGTTTTCGATGACTGTATTTTAGAAAATCAAGACGTTATTAAGGAATATTTCGTAATGTCTCGTCACAAAAATATCTCTTGTATCTATCTTTCTCAATGCTTTTCAAAGGTTGATAAACAAGTTATAAGAAATAATCTGAATATGTTGTGTATTTTTTTAAGCAAGATGATCACTATTCGAGAAAGATTTATAACAATTATGTGGGATCTGATATGAGTTTTAACCACTTTATTGAGTTATGTGATAAAATTTGGAAGGAAGACTACGGATTTTTAACTATTAATCTAACTTTGAAGCCTAAAAATGGTAAATATCTGAATAAATTTTCTAATATAAATGCTGCTCAGTGGTCTGACAAATCTACTTGATAAAATATTTGTTACAATTATTTTTACATTATCTTTACTTTTTATTTACATTATGAAAATAACAGAAAAAACGGTAAATCTGTTCACGTTCCACGTTTGTACGTTCCACGTTTTCACGTTTCGTGTTCACGTTCCACGTTTCGTGTTCACGTTCTCGTTCACGTTTTTACGTTCCACGTTCACGTTTTACGTTCCACGTTCATGTTTCACGTTCGTGTTTACGTTTCACGTTCGTGTTTCACGTTCCACGTTCACGTTTTTACGTTTCCACGTTCGTGTTTCACGTTCCACGTTCACGTTTCGTGTTCACGTTTCCACGTTCCACGTTTACGTTTCAAAATTTTTCTAATTAAATGGTGAACGTAACTTCTGAAGAAGCGAAAAAACTTGATCAAATCGAAAAGAAATTAATCAAAGAATTTAAAGGACAGATTCGAATTGATGAAAAAGAACAAGAATTTATTCAAAAAATTAATCAACCTGTAACTTCTGCAATAAAAAAATGTTGAGGGCAAAATTGAAAACGTTTTTAAGCGATAATCAAAATTTAATGAATTTGGTTCCAGTTGTACGACAATTTGCTGATATTTCGATTCCAGAATCTGAGTTTGAATTGCCAAAATTACCATCTTCAACACCATTTAGACCTCGAATCATTGAAGACTCTACCATAGTTGAACCAATAAGTCCTGGAACAACGGATATAATAATTGGTGAAATTGGTAAAAAATTTCTTCCTAGAGCGAAGGATGATAAATTTGGTTTGTATTGGGACAGAAAAAAGAAAAGTTTTATGATTGGAAATTTTGCCCGTGAATTTTGAACAAAATGATATAATTATTAATGAAAAAATGTACGAAGGTACTCAAGGTTTATGGAGATTATTAACAGACAATGACGTTCCAAAAGATAATTTATATTCTGAAGAAGATTTGAAAAAGTATACAGAAATTTTATGGGAATCTGACTCAATTTACAAAAATAATGATCCATCTACTAAGAAGCCTAAGTCAAGTAGAGGTAAAAAATATATCAATTTGATTAAACCAATTTGGGAAAAAACGAATCGAAGGATCAGGTGTAAGAAAATACAATGATAATAAGATTGAGTACAGATATATCGACGATTTGACAAAACTCGATGGAATTATTAATTATATTTATGCTCAAGAGAAGGCTGGAAACAACAATTTTTTGAACGAAAAGAAAGCGATTAAAGATTTTATTTCGAACAAACTTGATGAATTGATTGAAAAACCTGATGGAATTAAATATTTAAAACGAGTTTTGCCGGCAATAAGTTCATCTATGATTGAAGGTAGCGGACTTTTGAATGATTTTATCAACAATTTACCTTTTGAATTACACGTACCAACTTATCAGTATCTGGGGCCTGGCACAAAACTCGAAAAAAGACTAAAAAGAGGAGATCCTGGTATAAATAAATTAGATCAAGCTGCTATGGAACACGATATTTTTTATGCAAAACATAGAGACACAAATTCCAGACATATCGCAGATAAAGTTTTGCAAGATAAGGCAATGGATAGATTTTTATCAAAAGATGCTAGTTTAGGTGAAAGATTTGTTGCACTTCCAACAGTTGGAGCAATGTTTTTGAAGAGAAAACTAGGAATGGGAATTGAAGAGAACTTGAAATTTTAACTATATAAATGGAGGTAAACGTAAACTTCAGCAAAAAATCAGAAAGAAAAAATAAAATCCGCTTTTAAGAAGAAAATACCCGTTAGTATTCAATTTAAAATAGATCAACTAAAAAATGGCGAAGATAAGAATATTTTTAACAAATAGACAATACAATAAACTCGAAAAACATAAGAAAAAACAATAAAGGAACCAGAATAGAATTTTCTTATAAATCAGTTGAAAGAACTTAAAAATGGTGGACTTTTGAAAGATTTATTAGATTTTGGAGAAAATATTCCAGTTGTTAAAAATGTTGTTCCTTATGTTCGTAAAGCTGCTCCAATCGTTAAAAAGGATGTGATTCCTATTGTTCGAAACATTTTAAATTGGTTAGATAAAGAGTTGGAAGATGTTACAGGATCTGGATTAGATGAAAAAACTTTGAATTACGTGAAATCAAACATTGAAAAAAAAAATTTAAACCTTTAACATTCGGGGAATTGGAAGAAATCTGCAAAAATATTAAAACATTTTAGAGGAATCTTCATGAGAGATACATTACCTGAAAAAGTTAAGAAATTTGAATGTGGAATTGTGAATTTAGACTCGATTATGGGAAGTGGAACACATTGGATTTGTTATTATAAAAATGATAAGAATGCATGTTATTTTGATTCGTATGGAAGAATTGAGGACAAACCACCTATAGAATTGATCAAATATTTGAAAAAATCAAGCGTCTACTACAATGACTCTCAGATTCAAGACTATAAAGATCCCCCAATTTGTGGGACATTTGTGTGTTTTTGTTTTGAATGAACTGAGTAATGGTAAAGATTTTAAAGAAGTTGTTAACAAATTATTGCTTAATAAATATGGATTCACAAAATATTTTTGACGTATTTGGTACACAAATTATTCAAAATGTAGATAATAGTTTGAATTTTGATAGTTTGAGAAATGAGTTTGATAACAAGTTAGAAAATATTATTACAAAACCTTCCAGATTCAGATATGTTTGCTGTCGAGATTGAAGATTTTAAAGCAGAATATGATAACAAACTTGCAAATTTCATGAGTTCAAATGAAGTTGCTGATAAAATAAAAACATTGGAAAAAGAAGTTGATGATGGTGTAAAAAAATTATTTACCAATTTAATGTCTCATATCGAAAAAGCTGATAAAATTACTGAAGCGATCAAAGTTGAAAAGAATTATGTTAGTTTGGCTAATAAAAAAAGAATTGTCGGTGTTCGACCTGGTATTGACAAACATGATGTTGTTGTTAAAGAACAAATTTTAAAACCTCTAAAATTATCAGAAAACATCGATATTGTTGATTTACATGATCCGAATGTTAAAAATGCCTTAGATTTTAATGGAAAAAGAATTAGCGGTGTTTAGTAAAGGAATTAATTCCATTTGATGTTGTTGTAATGATTCAATTAGAAGATCCTATTAAAATGTTTAATGAACTAAAACAAAATTATGAGAATCATAAACAGCATGTTAAAGATTTTACGACAGAAGTCTATGATAAGTTAGAAGCCAGAAATAGAAGATCAGTAGACGATGTTGGTGAAATTAATGAAAAACTTACTAAATTTAAAGAGTCTTTTGATAAGTTTAGTTTAGATGCTACGAAAACTTTTGAGAATATTGGTCATAAATTTGTTGAATACAATGATTCTTATGCTGTCAAATTTCAAAAATTAGAAAAAAAACTTAATAATATGGAGGAAGATCTTACTGAAATAGGTATTCGCGTAGGGTTTTATGCATGATAAAATTTCCTTATATAAATGGCGCTCATATATTGTGTGAGATGTAAAGAAAAAAACTGCAACAAATGATATAAAATACTATGCAAACATCAATGGAGTTAAAAGAATTTCGGGAAAATGTGCTGAATGTAACTCAAAAAAGAGTCAATTTATAAAAACTTGAAATTTTTTCTTAATAAATAGAGATGGCGGGACATTACAGTGCTTTCGATCTTTTTATCATGCAACACGAAAGAGATTTGAAAAAAGAACATTGGGATGACATTTCTCAAAAATATGAATTATCCGAAGATATGATGAGATTATAACGTAAACAAATTGAATTGGTATAACATTGCTAAATATCAAACTCTGTCCCCAGAGTTCATTCAAGAAAAATATACATTATCAATTAAAAGATCATATGTCTGTTCTTTGTCTCTATCAACACTTGAGTCTAAAGTTTTTGGATGAAAATAAAGATACAGTTGATTGGAACAATATTATAGATAGCGGTTACTATCCTGTGCAAATTTTATTGAAATATGTGACCGAAATTGCAAAATTTAAGGAAGAGAATCCTGAATATGACGAAAGTAAGATCATTAAAAAATGACTAAAATCTTTTCTTATCGACTTATACATGATGTTTAAAATTTCTAAATTTTCTCTTATTAAATGGTGGACTACAAAAAGTATTCAGGTGATATTGAAAGGGCGGAGTTTAAAAATTTCTATCCAATTAGTAAACAACATTTGAATGAACCGAATAAAAGAACTGAGTTTAATATTGATTTTGGAGATAATTTTTGCTCGTCTAACTTCCAGTTTTATTATTTCTGGAACTTTAACAAAACAAGATGGTCAAGCATATCTTGGAACTGATAATGTTAGATTAATCGATAATTTTATACCGTTTTTATTTTCTAAGATTGAAGTAAGAAAACACAATAAATTGATAGAAGAAGTCGAAAACTGTGGCCAATTAAGCACAATTAAAGGAACTATTTGTTATTCCAAAAGTGATGTATTTTCAAACAGTTTTGAATCAACTTTTAAATTTGGACAATTTGAAGCGGTCGGTGATTTAGCACATTTCGGCTTAGGATTTTTTGAAAATGTTACTATTCCGATCTATAAAGGAGGATTTTATCTAAGTTTTATAAGAGCAGAAGACGATGATGTGATTCTGAAGACTGCAACTGGAAATGTTATGCCTGTTGATGGAAAAATAACAATTACAGATTTTTTTATTAGAGTTCCAATGATTGATTATAAAACCACGAGTAAAATTAGGTTGATTGATGAAATTACAAAAAGTCAAAACATTATGTTTAATTTTCTAGATTGGCAATGTATTGAACAAAAAGGTATTTCCGGAACAACTTATTCGTTCGATATTACAAATATTTATAGAAATATCTTCAATCCCAAGTTCGTTATCATTGGTTTTCAAACAGATAGACAGAATAATCAAGAAAAAAAATCCTTCAAAGTTCGATAGTTTGGATGTAAAAAATATCAGAGTAAAATTGAATGGTTCTTATTATCCAGATGAATTACAAAATTTAAACATTTCAGGAGGTCTTTTCAGAATCATGTATCAGATTTATCAAGATTTTAAGAAAGTTTACTGTAATAATAAGGAAATGTATTACAATCCTAAAGAATTTATAGCAAATAGACCCATTTATGTTCATTGATACAACAAAGAGTTTGACAAATATTTCTAGTTCAAAGAACGATATAATTATCAATATGGATTTTCAAAATGCTGTTACAAACGCGATTTGTTATGTGGTTGTGGTTTCTGAGAAATTTTTAGCCTATGACGTGATTAAGAACGATATTAGAGAAATTCAGTAGTTAATGATGTTCATATTGTTCTCTTTCATTCCTTCTAAAACTTCAAAAATATACTCTTTCGCTGATGAAAAATCTCGATTTCTTCCGGAATAATCTTTGTAATCATAAACAAAATATCCTAAATAGTTGTACAATAGAATGAAATTATTTCTTTTTATCTCGGTAGTTTGAAATATAAACATAAACATTTGCGCTGAAAAATTTATATCTCGGCAGACTTAGTTCCATAGCTTCCATTTATTCTTTTTGTAAAAATGGAAGAAGTATAATGCCAACTGTTACAAGTGTTATAATAGAGGAGAAATTATTGATAAAAGATTAGTTTGTAGAGATTGTAATTTAATTTTGTACGAAAGACCTAAGCCTAAGAAATTTCGAAATAAATTAACATATTTGAATAATCTGCTTATGAAATTACAATACGGAGACAAGAAGCAAACAAAATTTGTTACAGAATTTAGAAAAAAGAACAAAAATTTTTACTTATCTCTTGGAACCATTGACAAAATTATTTTCCTTTTCAAAGAATACATTAGGTTTGTTGGTTTAAATACACACGTTTATTATGAAAAAGATATTACCTGTATTTTTTTCATTATCTGGATGTTGAATTTGTCTACGATTTTAAGCCAGAAATCCTCGATGATTTTATAGTACATTTGGAGAAATTAAACGAGGAACCTCTTGAAAAGAATGCGGTTTTACTCACATTCTCCCCGACTTCTCGAGTGATTGTTAGCAAATTTCATTATTTCCGTTTATAGATTTTTTATTAAGATTTCTGGATTTTTTTCATTAAAACAGCTTAAGAAATTAGAAGCCTACAATGAACAGTAAAACAGCTATAGATTCGGTTATTTAACATTCGTGGTTTCCTGTTAGATTTCTTAGATTTGTTTATGGTTCAATGGACAGTATTTTACATTCGTGGTTTTCCTGTTAGATTTCTTAGATTTGTTTATGGTTCAATGGACAGTATTTTACATTCGTGGTTTCCTGTTAGATTTCTTAGATTTGTTTATTGTTCAATGGACAGTATTTTACATTGATTTTCTGACTGTCCCAAAAGTGCGCCAGAATCGGCACATTCATATCTACTTATATATATATATATATTGTCTTAATTTTGAGACTGCAAGAAAAATAATTGTATGAAATTTCAGTTATGTATATTTACTGGTTTCTGAAATAAAAATAAATACTAAAAACACACATAAAGTCAGTAAACAAAAAAGAGATATACCTTGGTTTTTGTGTGTTTTTTATATTTAGTTTCCAGCTCCTCTAGATCCATGGGCCAATATACTAAAGTTATAGGTTATAAAAGACATAACACAACGTTTAGAGGATTGGAATCTATCCTCTTCGTCAAGTGGGGGGAGGGGGGGTTATTAATACAAAATAATAACGAACAGAAAGAAGTATAGAAGGGAAAGATAATGGCTCAAACATACCCAAAAGCTGCTTGGAGTCCAGTCCAGGCGTTGTCACTTCACAGGATGCAAGTCCCGAGCACAAATCGTAAGTCACAATCGCACATCACAACTAGTACAGGCTACAGTGGGATACTGATAACGCCTGTGGTAACAGCACATGGACTGGACTCCAAGCAGCTTTTGGGTATGTTTGATACTCTACAGTGGGATACTGATAACGCCTGTGGTAACAGCACATGGACTGGACTCCAAGCAGCTTTTGGGTATGTTTGATACTCTACAGTGGGATACTGATAACGCCTGTGGTAACAGCACATGGACTGGACTCCAAGCAGCTTTTGGGTATGTTTGAATACTCTACAGTGGGATACTGATAAACGCCTGTGGTAACAGCACATGGACTGGACTCCAAGCAGCTTTTGGGTATGTTTGATACTCTACAGTGGGATACTGATAACGCCTGTGGTAACAGCACATGGACTGGACTCCAAGCAGCTTTTGGGTATGTTTGATACTCTACAGTGGGATACTGATAACGCCTGTGGTAACAGCACATGGACTGGACTCCAAGCAGCTTTTGGGTATGTTTGATACTCTACAGTGGGATACTGATAACGCCTGTGGTAACAGCACATGGACTGGACTCCAAGCAGCTTTTGGGTATGTTTGATACTCTACAGTGGGATACTGATAACGCCTGTGGTAACAGCACATGGACTGGACTCCAAGCAGCTTTTGGGTATGTTTGATACTCTACAGTGGGATACTGATAACGCCTGTGGTAACAGCACATGGACTGGACTCCAAGCAGCTTTTGGGTATGTTTGATACTCTACAGTGGGATACTGATAACGCCTGTGGTAACAGCACATGGACTGGACTCCAAGCAGCTTTTGGGTATGTTTGATACTCTACAGTGGGATACTGATAACGCCTGTGGTAACAGCACATGGACTGGACTCCAAGCAGCTTTTGGGTATGTTTGTTACTTTTTTATATAATACCTCCCCCACCTGACGAAGAAGATAGATTCCAATCCTCGAAACGTTGTTTTATACCTTTTATAACGTATAACGATGGCAAATGCCCGAAATCCTGCTAGCCTTTCAAACCTTCTACCATCGATAACATACGTTAAACAAAGAACCCTAAGGTTTATGTAGAGAGTTTTGTCACACCCTGTATAGTATTAAATTATGTCAAATACGCCGTTTAAAAATTATAAATGAAATTCCTGCTAGTACATCGAATGTGGTGTTAGTTGTTCAGAAATGTACCTTCATATTAATTGTACCTTCAGTACCCTTCAGAAATGTACCTTCATACATAATTTAATTAACCTTTATAAATTATTTGCCGATTTAGATACGATTATATTTTGTATAAACAGTATTCAAAACATTCATAACGCGTTATGATGCGTTTTTCCGTTTATCAATGCTTCGCCGAGCATTAGGCTGATCAGCAATAATCTGAAAATATAAATTATTACTAAGCAGTATAACGGTTGTTCTTGATTACTCTACAAACATTTTAAGATATTATTCCTGGAGCAAAAACAAATTAAAATATAATCTTCGAACTTTCTTAATATCAATAATTATCCCAAAAGAAACCATTTTGCTTTTTCACCAATAGTTTTCAATTTGCGAACGGTCTGTAATAAGTAAAAACTTTGTATGGTCATTGCTTTATGACACAAATGCCATATTTTCAAAACGGTGGATACTTCAAACGTAAATATCTTACGAACGAAATTTGACAAAATAGTTAAATCATCACGTTTTATTTCTACTTCTTTAAATAGAGATTCAACGATAAAAAGTTTTATAAATCACTTAATAAATAGGGAAGATAATTAATTTCTGAACCTGTAAAACGTTAACTGCTGTTACGTAACATTACTGGTCGTGAATTACAACAATCAGATGTTTAGTACAAAAAAGTGCAAAATAATTTTGAATTAAAAGAACAATTTCCGCTCAGTTTTTAGTTTTCAGACGATGTTCAATATTCCCTCCGCCACTGCCAGACTGATTGCACATCTTGAACCGTGCACTAGAGTTCCGGGACGAACATTTCTAAATTCATTATTTCTGGAATTATCGAATCAGACTTCTTAATTCTAGCAATTTTTATTTAATAGAAAAACGTATGTTACATGCATTTTCAATCCTGTGTAAATAAAGTTGTTATTTTTTTAGATTATACGAATTAAATTTTTTTTTAATCAGAAGATATCTAAATCCTACAATTGGCAAGAATAATACGACCACAATCCAAAAATGCAATGTTTTAATTAAGTAGCTGAACAGCTAAAATTAAACTGCTGATTTTTTGAGGCTTAAAAGCAGTGCCGTCAGAATATGACACTTGATATTGTTTTAATACTTGTTTTTAAGAAAAGAAACTGGCTTCCTTTATTTTTTTAAACGATCAATGAACACTAACACATCTAGGCATATCTATGCAATATGATATATTTCATCTATGCAATAAGATGTCTTTAATTATCAAACACACTCGTATATTTTGACATATGGTGAATATTGAAATGTAAAAGATAAATATTATGATGTGTTTCCAATGTAAAGTATGAATATTGTTACTCATAAAAGGATTTTTAATTTAATTCAACTACTCGTAATAAAAATCGCACAATTTTCCAGTGTAACTATTTGTATTTTGTGCGAGGACTTTCTAAATCAAAGATTTTTCAGGTGACACCATATACACATATAAATTTGTGTGATTATAATTTGAATGCAGATTGTGTTTAATATACTCTGTCGCCCATGGCCACACTAATAACTAAACTGCTAAAGTTGTATTTTTTTACTATAAATAATTATTTATATGTTAATTGTTCCTATTACAAAATGGAAACTCGTGATCCATTATTTTAAAAGATAAATTAGCTAAATAAAAATGACATCGGAGTTCGTGGGCAGAAAGGAAAATATGACAAGCCAATTCAGGTCGGGGCGGTTCAGATGTAATATTTAATGCCACGGGACAGGTATCCCCTACGCTTTATGTATTATGCAACAGGTTTCACACACGGTGGCGCCGCCCCCCCCCCCCTGTACAAACCCCTCTGCACCTTTTGCACCTCAACGGTGACGTCATTTTGATGTGTTAAGTGCTTTTATTATGGAATGTTATTATGTCTGCCTTGTTTTAAACTAGGCTACCAATAAATCAGTGATTTTGTGCACACGTTGCCTAATGAACTTTTCATTACTTTTAGTTTTGATCAATAACACATAAAAATCTAAATAATCTTAAAAATTACTGTATTTA
This sequence comes from Homalodisca vitripennis, assembly GCF_021130785.1. Lineage (NCBI taxonomy): Eukaryota > Metazoa > Arthropoda > Insecta > Hemiptera > Cicadellidae > Homalodisca > Homalodisca vitripennis. Next base: position 6,829 of record NW_025781963.1, on the reverse strand, counting down.
TATCGTTATTAAATGGCTGGATTAAGAGCCGGTTTTAATTGGCGGCCATTTTGATTTTAGCTGCATAAGAACAATGCTAAACTCCAAACATTATACGATCTTAGTTTTAGTCCTACAACTACTGGAAGGTTTCTTATTTTTAAAATATCATAAATAGAGGATTCAGTCATTTTCAAAATTTTTATTGAATTCTTCGGAAAAGAATCTGAAATTTTGTATAGGCTTCTAAACGTTTATACTTAGCAAGACGAGCTAAAAGTTTTGGATTCGTATTAATCAAATGCAATAGGACCTCTTCTCTCACTCTCGACGGAAAAACATACGTAAAAGTCTAACATATTTTCTCATTTAAAAGAATTCAAAGTCGTTTCACTATATAGAAACCTTCCAAAAAATTGTAGCTCTTGACTCTGCCAAGTCTTTATATTTTCTAAGCAAATCTGTACTGTAACGTCTAAATGTGCCATGACAACTGGCCAAGACATTCATTCGTATGAGACCAAGGCAGAGAAAATTACCAGACTAGTAAACAAATAACTGTGGTTTATGAACATCTGCCCTTATACCCAGGTGTTCATTTCATCAAGAATCTGCCCAAAAACAAGATTGAAACCTTTTTAGCATCACAAGGATTTTATAATGTTACCGAGTTTTTTTTGGCATTTGACTAGGAAATAGGCTTCAGCCAGCCATGTAGGTGGAAAAGTTGGGTGGAGGATGTAAGATGAATGAATGTTGAATTGTGTTTGTTTTTGAGTGATCCTGATGTGGGAAGAATGTACAAAATTAGATCTGAAACTTTTAATATCGACATTTGCCATACGTGTAATCATGTCTCTGCAATAAATATTGATAGATTGAATATATTGCGTTTAACAATCCACACATTAACACATGCGCGCCCACATAGACGTTTACATTTTACTGGTATCGTAAACGTTCACTAGATAATATTAAGAATTTAAATAAAACTGTATCTTCAATATATTGAATTCTTTTAAAGTAATTTTCTTTTGCAGTTCTTCTTTGAAGAAGAAGAAACAGTTCATTTCCTTCGATGACGCGAACAGAATATCGTTGGCACAAAGTAATTGGATAGCATATTCATTTTCTCATCATCGGAAAACTTCGTGAACGGCATTTATAACAATATCTTGTTTCCAACAATATTAAAAACGGATCTTATGTAAGAAGCTAACAATTACTAAATTAAAATATTACTAAAAGAGCATTATATTGTTAGGTGTATAATCAAAATCGCGATCAGTCATACATAACAACACCTCAAGCAAACAGAAAAATATATTTATAAATTTAATTAAAACATATTCATCAATATTAAAGCATTATTTTAAAATTTTTTAATTTAATATTAAGACCCTATTTACCTTATCAATGTAATCGTAGGCTATTGAAGATACTTGCGAATCTGGTAAGCAGAACAATATTTCTCTGTAAGTAACAGAAGCAGTTTAATTTAAATAAACTGTCATTAATAAACATTGTAATTTTGATTAGCTGAGCGTTAGCGAAGGAGCCATTAAACTTGACTGTCTATGTTTTATCCACGTGAAAAAATCTCGTGAACAAGCTGGCCTATAGACTTAACATTTTACGTGTAGCCTCAGTGAAGCCTGTTACCGCATACAGAGTGTGACCTAATTACAAAAAGTTATTTTTAAATTATATTTATTAAATATGTGAATTATTATTTAATGCTCTAGTATTCAGATTACCCGAATAATATCTGAAGATATGCATAGATTATAAAACTAAAAATGTATTCATGCGTTACTGCAATTGAGAAAATGGATTTCAAACCGTATCATTACTGAGCCGTAACAGTATTTATTTATCTGTAACCATATAATCTCTTGTTTTAAATTAAAGAATAAACAGATTATTAGAGTACAATCCGGATGAACGTTGGCAAGGGGTCATACCTTATCATCCAGCAACCATTACAATGTTTTAAACTCTTCTCTTTTGTTCTCTTAGAGCAAGAAGCTGAATATTGCACTTAGTCCAGAAGGACCTTTGCGCTGCTTCTGAAGTAACAGAATATTCTTGATGGGTATGATTGGGGGTAGGGATCTCCTTTGGAGATTTCTAAGGGAAGGATTTTGGACATGGATCGGTCATGCTCTGTACTAGTCTCTCCAGTCAAAGCAGGCAGGGGGGCAGCAACGCCCTTATGCCTAGGATAGCAACATTTCCCACAAAACTCCCAACAGTCATCCTCTAGATCTCTGTTGTCATCTCTAGATCTAGACCTATCAATATACTCTTGTAACCTAGTATCTCGAAATTTGCGGTTAGTGATGTTGTCAATCCTGGACATCCATAAGATTGCCCAGATTTAAGTGACACATCAGTTTTTGCTGTACCCAGTATAGGTTCTCGCCTGGGGGTTTTTTCTAACTCTTAAATTACATCATTCGTGGTTTTCATATAAAATAAATAATTACAAATTTTATATACTTATAAGACGAATTTTAATGTGCAAATCAGTGGACAGCTGTTGATGTTAGATACATTCAAACCTTCTTGATTTTAATGTTTTATTGTATATAAAACTCCTTCTAAATTGAAATTAGCTCAGAACATACTACTTATTCAGAACTTGCAATCAGGTCAATTGAAAAGAGTAATTAAAGTGAGTAATTTAATTAAAAGCTATTTACTTACAACACGAAACTAAACTCCATCAAACATAAGTCGCAGACTCTTTTTGCAAAGTTCTGGATGGGAGAATCCCAATCCTTAAAAGGACCAGTTGCAATTTCATTGGCTGAGCGTTAGCGAAGCCTATCACTCGAAGTGCTGGAAAACTTTCTTTCCTGTCTGTCTGTCTGTCTGCCCCTCATCTCGAGAATGAAAATGGGTTGTAGATTTAAAATTTTGCGTACAACCTCAATGAACCTGTTGTGTACTTCTGCCTTTTTTTAAACGGTTAATATTGGAATTGTAGAATACTGATATATCGAACGCTTCATATTTCAAGAATTATGTCATTCTCTCGCAAACAAACATAGTCATTAACATACTTACAATAACTTTTTTATAATTTCCAGGTAAGGTTCAGTAAAGAAGAGGGATCTGATAGAATTAGAAAGAAGCTGCAATAAGAGGCAAACAAGATTACGCCCCTGTCTAGATACCCCATAACGCATTTAATATTGGCAGAGGACGTCTGTTACCTCGACAAGACCAACTTTTATATGCAGCCTTACCTTTTGGTCTCCTGGACTCTTGGCTTTGAGAGCCAGGATTAAATTATTTTCTATGGATTGAATACATACAGAACTTTTAATCTTTCTACATAACTATTTGCACATGTGTGTGTGTTTGTGTAAGTGCGTGCGTGCGGGTTTGTGTTTTGTGTGTGTGTGTGTGTGTGTGTGTGTGTGTGTGTGTGTGTGTGTGTGTGTGTGTGTGTGGTGTGTGTGTGTGTGTGTGTGTGTGTGTGTGTGTGTGTGTGTGTGTGTGTGTGTGTGGTGTGTGTGTGTGTGTGTGTGTGTGTGTGTGTGTGTGTGTGTGTGTGTGTGTGTGTGTGGTGTGTGTGTGTGTGTGTGTGTGTGTGTGTGGTGTGTTGTGTGTGTGTGTGTGTGTGTGTGTGTGTGTGTGTGTTGTGTGTGTGTCTACGTTAACAGGAGATGACAATAAAAATCCAAATTAAAAATATTAAACACTGGTGACTCCCATGCAAAAACAGAAGAATTTAGCTTCTCTTGCGTGTGTATTTTTATTCTCTCAGCAGTTCTGCAACACCTTGTTTAGTTTTATAAATTCTATTATAACATTAGTTTTCAAAAATTGAAAAATACATCATCATTAATTAACACTCTATTTGATTAAAAACTAGGTATAGGAATAGAATATTATTGTTGTTTTGTTTACAATTAATTGATTGTGAAGGAGAAAAATAAACGTTTAATTTCATTTCAATTAAAAGAAATACACTGAAAGGGCGTGGCCCAATTTAGTTTAATGACGTAATTACCTTAGTCTATATATTAGAGAGAACGTAACATGTTAAGACAATAAAGATATGTTTTATAACTATTGAGTATGCAAAACAACTGTTAAAATATTTTATACCAAACGTTTAACGTAACTTTTTTATCGGAATTAAATAAGTTATAATTCAAAAGCGTAATGGGATAAACCTACTGTACGGAATGGACGAAATACATGGTGTGGAGATCTCTGAGGTCGTAGTAATAAATATACGAATTTTCTAAGTTTACATGCAAGTTTAACTGTGAGAAACCCCTACACGCACCCTTCTAGGTCTTAAAAAAATATAACTTTGCCTCCTTGCAGCCAAAACAGTATAAAAATTAACTCAAATATTATCTTGGGGTGGGTCTAGTTGTTCCGTGAAAACTCAAGATTTGCTTCCCTTACATGAAGGCGTCGACCTGAGAAACTACGAAGTCGTAGACTTGGCTTGACATTGACTATAGACATCAGAGCTGAACAGTTTGTAGTCCCAATAGGTTCGAATAAAGTAGAAACAAGAACTAGAAGTGAGAAGAAACGAGAACTCGAGAGTGAATTCGCGACAGGGTTAGCCATTTATTGAGACAACTTACAATCAGGACAACGTTGTCTCGATCAGAAGAATATCACCAGAGTTTAAGCTTTAAAATCTGGCAAATAAATGGTCATAACAGGTCATTTACTTTACTATTTTACAAATTAACTTTATAATAAGTTAAAGACAAAATGTCTCGCATGAAAAGGCAAAGTTCAACAGAGAAAAGGTTACTACGCGTCCCAATTAAGTTATCATTCCGCCAAGAATTTAGTTCCTATAAAAATTGAAAAAATAATAAAATCGGTAACCAGTAATATGATTGCAAGTATATTATATATATATATATATATATATATATATATATAATATATATATATATATATTAATATATATATATATATATATATAATATATATATATATATATATATATATATATACAGGGTGTCAATTAAGTCTGGAACCTCTTTTTTAATTTTTAAACCACAATTATAAAAAAAACACCAAAGTTCACACGTGCTTACAGGTTTGTAGTAAACGCACATATCTGCCCAATTACTGACCAGATAGTCCCTTTGGGGGACGGTCCACAAGGAGTCGGACAAAATTCTTAAATAGCAGCATAGGTCAAGCTTGGTATCAAATTAAAGGTCTTTACTTAGCAGAGTACAATGGCGCAAACCGGACTTTCAAAATGGTGGATTCATTCAGTAGTTATAGCTATTTGAATTTTAAAAACAATTGAACAAATGTAAATTATTAAGTATTAAAAGTAAACAACCCAATTTTTTAAGTACCCTGTGATCAAAGTAAGTGTTCAAAATGTTCCCCTACCATCGGTCTGACAATGTCCTAGGCGGTTGTAAAAGCCATCCACTGCATTTTGAAGGTAGTCACGAGGAATATCTTGAGCTTCTTGGACTATGAGATTTCTTAGGTGCGCCAAATCTCGAGGCTTAGTACGATAAACTTTATCTTTGAGGTATCCCCAAAGAAAAAAATCCAGCGGAGATAAATCAGGGGAACGAGCAGGCCACTCTACTGCACCACGTCTTCCAATCCATCTGTGAAGGAATATTGTATCCAAGTATTCTCTAACAAGGAGAGCAAAGTGTGGTGGCGCGACATCTTGTTGGAAATAAATTCTTTGAAATTGTCGACCAAGAGCAGCTTGTAGTGCAGGAATTATCTCATTTTGGAGCATTGCTAGATAAGAGTCACCATTTAAATTACCATTGATAAATAATGGGCCCATAATTTGATTTCCTATAATACCCAAACGTTAAGTTTCTGTGGATGCTGTGTATGACTCAATCTGCCACTTTCACATTCTAACAGTAGTTGTGTTATTGGTAATAATTATTTATTCCTGGCTTCGATTACTACATTGTCAGATGATGGGAGGGAACATTTTGAACACTTACTTTGATCACAGGTACTAAAAATTGGTGTTTACTTGTAATACTTAATAATTTACATTGTTCAATTGTTTTAAAATTCAAATAGCTATAACTACTGAATGAATCCACCTTTTGAAGTCCGGTTTGCGCCATTGTGCTTGCTTAGTAAGACCTTTAATTTGATACCAAATATGACCTATGCTGCTATTTAAGAATTTTTGTCCGACTCCTTGTGGACCATCCCCCAAAGGGATTATCCGGTCGGTAATTGGGCAGATGTGTGCTTTACAATCATATCACCAGTAAGCACGTGTGAACTTTGGTTATTTCTTTCTATTATAGGTTCAAACAATTAAAAAAGAGGGTTCCAGACTTAATTAACACCGAACGTGTATATATTATTCAAATGATTTTAAAAAATTTTAAAGGAATTAATGAATTGGCCACACACAACTTATATTAAAATCGAAAACCACCCATCATGGACTTAAGATCCGCTAAATTATTGTTTTATTGCACTTACAAATATCTTCGATTCTCGAATCTGACAAACTTATCTAAATTCAAATTGTATTATACTTATATTATGTTTATTTACTTTTTAAATTAACAACTAATACAAACTTGTTTAATTGTTAAAATATTATTATTGTACATTTAACCAAAAAGTGTTTTATTATCAGGCAGGTGTTTCTCTTTTTTTTTTAATTTTGTTGGTAATTTAAAAAAAAGTGTACTTGATAAATTTTTATTAATTTACAAAGGAATATCGTACAGAAGAATAAAATGTAGTTTCTTTTTAAAACTGTAATTAAGAGTATATATATCATATATATTGAACTGTGCAAATAAATAAAGGGTACACTAGGCAACCTCTATAACTTTTC
>NW_025781962.1:0-37882 GCF_021130785.1 Homalodisca vitripennis | reverse complement strand
GTCCTTTTACATTTATTTTTCATATAATTTTAAGTATGTTTCTATGTATGTAGTATGTAGTTTTAAATGTAGTGTTAACTAGACTGGAAAAGCTGTGGAACAAGACACAAACCAACTTCGTTCTTCCTTCCAAAGTGCAAGCCCTAAATGATGCCCGTTATCCCTCTCTTCATGAAATTTCAACAGGAGGTGGTAGGAGCCTGTCCTGAATGTCTTGTCATCAAGAGGAGCAATACAAAAGGTCACTTGACCTAAGATGCAGTTAAGGAGTTATCCTCATCCGTTTGTTCGTTAAATGGGAAAAAACATAGGAGAAGCATTATTTTATATGTAAACCATGTATGTATTATGGATATTTTGAACATTGGATAATGTTTGGATCTTAACTTTGGATGGTATGTAAGATATATGTAACATTTGAAGACTAATAAAGAGACATCGAGTAGTTGAGTGGGAGACCTAGTTAAGATAACTAGAAACAGCACATTTCCACACTGTTAACTGTGGAATAACAATTTTAATTATTCTAAGTTCAAATTATATGATCATTACTCAAGGAAGAGTGTGAAGAAATATTGGCTGTAAACAAAAACACGCTAAATGTTTCTCTGCGTTGACATTGTTAGGTCTTTTGAGCCGAAACAATTGAATCCACCTCCCACCGTACATTTACACTAACACCCCCAATTCTTGTTGTAAACTATCTTATTGTTTCTCTTCGCCGTTCTTCAAAGACAACTTCCTTTGAAGTATCTAATTATCCGATGTCTCCTACTTCCAGTAAAACCCAATTTGTTGTTCCTCTTTGCATCCAGCGATGGCAACTTTTATTAGTTTGTATAAACTATAGTGTAGCTCTTGAAACTTGAAATATGGTGGAACCTATCACTTTTGTTATAAGATCGAATGTAATTTAAGGAAACGAATAATAGATAATAAATAATAAAGCTAAGCAAATAACAGGTTTGGCTTAAACAATAAACAATCCCGTTTATTGAAATAGGTCACAAAGTACTGCCGTTTTGTACGAGACTGTCACATCATTAAGGTGAAAGTCTATCTAGTTTACAAGCCGTTCGTCCCTAGATTTAAGGAGACTTCTTACTCTTAACTTTGTCCTAGTAAAATAAAGACATTTTACAAACTTCAACCTTTTGTAATTTATGGCAACTAGAAGTTTTGTATGGACTATTCGCAGTGTACTTGTATTAAAACATTGCTTATTATCGTCACGGCAACTATTATTGCTGTTTCTGTAGTACCTTGCAAGGAAAGGTGGTTCCCTCACTGTGTTGGGGAACGAAAAACAATGTAGGTTATATCAAAATGGGTTATGGTAATTAAAAACTCTACTGATTTTCAGGAGATTCGCAGTGTTATGCTCCTTTTTAGGCTGTAAATATTTCTTAACTGAAAATTACTCGATTTCCTCACAATAACAATGTATACTTTTAATTATATATATGTATACACACACACACACACACACACACACACACACACACACACACACACACACACACACACACACACACACACACACACACACACACACACACACACACACACACACACACACACACACACACACACTGAAGTATTGTTTAAAATATTAATTTCAGCCAATCCTAGTGTTCTTGGCAAGCTATTTACTGTACGTGTTAACTTTGTAATATTGCTTTTTTAAAGAAGAAATCTCTGTACAAGAGAACTCACTTAAACCGACTCTAAAGCGTGCCATTGATATGCACCTTGTGGGGAAGGGGGGCAGTGGGAGGAGGAAAATGAGTCTAAAATCGATAGGGATGTGGAATATAACGATTTTTTTAACTATTCAAGCTTTCGTCTTGATTGTGGGTTATTTTTTTTACTTAGTTTTCCCTACTGGGAAAAAACCCGCAAAAACACTGAACACAATTTTGAGTATCGAATTCCGGGTACTGTTTTTTGTAAGACCACACGGGAATTTCATTGTTTTTGTTTTGTTGAAAAGTCATTTTTAAAATACTGAAGGATAGATTTTATATTATGTTATAATCTACATTGTTTGTCAAGATATCTATTGTGTGGCTTAGTGATGTTTCAGCAAAAAGTTTTAATTGAAATCTCATTACGTACATACAATTTCGTGTGTTAGGCTATGAAAGTATTCCAAATAAATAATTAAAGTATCATTTTCTGACAATACGCCCACTGACGTGGATCAAAAATTTGCCAAAACAGAAATATATATTTATTAAAATAAAAGCAAATACAAAAACAAAACCACAAAAAAAGATTTTAAAGCCTTTGAATTTGGCTTTAATACACTAAGCCCTAATTTATCACACCTGTATTAAAAATAGAATTCTTCTTCGTTTTTTATCACGTTTTTAATTACAAACAGTACACATTTCGCTCCTTTAGAATGATATGCGCGTTCAGTTCTTGGTTTCAATTTCTTGATATATAATGCATTTCAACCCTTATAATAACTTTCAGATCTCGTTGCACAACATTAGGAATTAATTGATAAGTTAATAAGCTGGTTGATAGATAGTTTAGGAAGTATTTCAGATAAATGCAGGATCACCAATAGCTTAAAGTATAACTGGCAGACTTAACAGACCGTAACTCCTACAAATATAAAGATATCTCAAAACAGTTTTTCCATTTTGTATTTCTGAAAATGAAGTAACGAGTATATCCTGAATGGCCTCACCCTGTACATGTGCAAAAGTTAGATTTTAAGATATTAGATATATTTTAGATTTTAGATGGAAAACTATATATTTAGTTAAGATGTGTAAGCTTTTGCTCTTAAGTAAGTAACAGGAATCTTCTTTATTATTCCTGCGACGACGTGCAAGACGAGTTATCGTTGCCACTTTAAAAAAGGAAATATAATCAAATGAGCAAATATAGCAAGGTTTAGAAATTCTGCTACTTGATTGATGCAGGTGTACATGTAGTGTAGTTGTTTTAAAACAGAATTATTCGTCATTCTGGCTTTTTGATTGTTTATGTTAAAAATATTACCGGTCGGTTTTAGTTTTCTAACATATCATTTATATAGGTGATATAATTCATATACTTGTAATTTTGAACACTTCATGAGTTTCAACTAAACACGGCTTATTAACTTTACAGTAAGTATTTTCTAATGTTACTTTGCAAAAGTAGGTGAGGCGAGGCCTTGATATTATTTTACAGAAACAATTTAAAGAGAGATTACAGAAAGATTGAATCTTGCAGAAGCTGTACCTTCTTTATAAACTTTACCGTGAAATGTTGAAGAAAGTTTTACCTTCATATTTGTTTGCATTTGTTTCTTTAATTTATTAAAGACATATATGTGAACCTATTGAGTTACATATGGATGAAATAAACTGTTTACTGTAATATTTAATATCGTAAAATTAATATATTACAAATACCTTTGCAATAACAGACAACAATGATTCATATTATAATTCATGTACTAAAAGAAAACATATTGCAGCCAGTAATTTTTTTAAATTTTCTAAATTTCCACAATTTTTGTAATTTAGTAACTTTATATTTAAATATGAATTGTTAAATTTAATTTATTCTAGTTTTTATAAAATATCCGTGTATTAAACTTTTAAGAAACTTAAACTTAAATACTTTGTTAAAATATTGTAAAATTTCAACGTTTTGATCCAGCTGAAATATTTTTATTTTGAAGTTTAACTATTATATTCACTGCAATTATTAGTTTCTAACGTACGCTCTAGACGTGGAGAGTTCTAGGATACACGAAACAAAAGAACACACATGTAATGGCTTATGATTGATTAAAGTCAAACAAATCCGGTCATTTGTTACAAAAGTGTTACATTTTTATCTATTTTTTCTCTTTATGCTACATTTAAATTTATCAATATATAATATATTGTCAATCTCAGTCCGCTTTCGGAGCCATTCAAAATTAAAATCTAAATACTATCTAAAATACCATGAACGTATATTAAATCATGTAGTACATTTTCCTACGACATTTTAGGAGCCATCAAAAATAATAATGTTCTAAAAATGAATCTTAAAAGTCAAAACAGAAAAGTTTCATAACCATTGAAAAATCTATAAAATCTATTGGTAGAGTACAAAAAATAAATACATTAAAATAAACAGTAAATCTTTTCTTAATGAAAAATATAAAACAATGAAAAAAATCACAAAAATATTAATAAAATTTATCGAAAATATAAAAAGTTAATTTTCAAAAGTTCTATGAAATTCTATAAAAAAATCGTGTAAAATAAACTTTTTTCTTGTAAATATTTCTAAACTGAAAATGGCTGTAAATACATAGAAACACTAACAAATGTCCATTCTAATCTTACAAATAAAATTATTTATTCCATGTTACCTGCCAAAACAATTTCACAATATGTAGACAAGCGTAACTTACTGGAAATTGGATATGTGACCTACTGACAGGTAAGTGTTAATTAGTGTCGCCAAGAAGGGAGTCATAATGGAGGAGTTAACAGCTGAGCGCACAGACATAGCGTGCCAGTGATTACGCTCAGTGCACGAATGTGATATATGTACACGTATTTACTCTCTTTCTACCTGCAAGCTAGGACACAGTTACATTTATTTAAAACAGATGTTATCATACATTGTTAAATTTATGATATTTAGAACTTCAGTAAGAACAAGCTACGAATACGCCACACATAACATAAGTCACGTAACAGGCTACTCTTCAACGATGCTCAGCAGTATTCCATAGTTGAAAATGCAACATCAGAGAACTCATTCTTGGCTATGTAGAAATGAAGTTTCAAGTGTGATTTAAATTCTATGAAATCTTTCTTGAGATATTTTACAACTTGCACATTCACATTTGTGCAACGCGATCATTAAATTGGGCTACATATTTAAAAAAATAACAGTATATACACCAAGGCCGCATTAAATTAAATTAGTCGTTTTGGGATAATTAGGCTATATGTTACAACTTAAAAACCTGAGTTTGTCTACAGATTTAACTGATTCTGCTATTTTCTTGTTGCTGTCCTTGGTTACTCATATGACCAATGTAAAATTATTCGCTAACGCTCATTGTGAAGTGGAAATACACCACAATCGAACTCAGTGTTCCATAGAAAAAAAGCTTCATGCGTTTTTAGGCCAGATTTTTCGAGATATCGAGCAGAGAGACAGAAATGAAATTTATCCAGTCCTACGAGTGAATAGGATTCGCTAACGCTCAGCCAGTAAACAACAATCATGCAATATATTTGTCATGAGTTTCCTTTAGTAACAGAAAATTTAAATTACATTTATATTCTGATAGAAGATCTATTTCTTACTTAACACCTTTAGGATAGTTGCATTAGCATTTTTAGGTGTATCCCTAGCCTATGCTGTTGAAGCCTAGTACGTTATCATCTAGTGTTGCATTTCCTCCAGGGTAGCGCCTGATCTTCCATGCCTTAGGTAGATCGCTGCCTTCTCAGGTTGCGAGTCTAACATCTGGTATATCGATATTTTTTGGATCCGCTCTTTAGATTGTGTAACGAGCAAGAAGAAACTGTTAAAACACCTGAAATAGTAGAGGAATGCTATGCTATCTTTGATAGTCAGGATAACGGTGTGAATTTCTCTAGGAGGACCTGAATAAGACCGTTTCGAGAAAAGAGTCTAATTGTTTTATTTATATACAAAAACTAAGGTCTCATATGATCAGGCAGTGAGGAGACAGTGATCACAGAAAAGATGAATCTTCTTGTATACATCTTTTGTGTGTTCTTAAACTTAGTGGAGGGTTTGAAATACAGCTTCTCTGACATGTTACTCAATTTTTCAGGTGGGATTAAGACACTTGTCTGATGTAAACACTTAACTTAGTGGAGGGTTTGAAATACAGCTTCTCTGACATGTTACTCAAATTTTCAGGTGGGATTAAGACACTTGTCTGATGTATCACTTTAACTTATTGGAGGGTTTGAAATACAGCTTCTCTGACATGTTACTCAATTTTCAGGTGGGATTAAGACACTTGTCTGATGTATCACTTAACTTATTGGAGGGTTTGAAATACAGCTTCTCTGACATGTTACTCAATTTTCAGGTGTGGATTAAGGACACTTGTCCTGATGTATCACTTAACTTAGTGGAGGGTTTGAAATACAGCTTCTCTGACATGTTACTCAATTTTCAGGTGGGATTAAGACACTTGTCTGATGTATCACTTAACTTAGTGGAGGTTTTGAAATACAGCTTCTCTGACATTTTACTCAATTTTCAGGTGGGATTAAGACACTTGTCTGATGTATCACTTAACTTAGTGGAGGGTTTGAAATACAGGTTCTCTGACAATGTTACGTACCCAATTTTGAGGTGGGATTGAGACACTTATCCCTGTTGTGTTACTAAAATGTTTAGTGTGATACTAATAATAAGTAATTACTTGAAGAAGAGAGTACATATTTATTCTTGATACGCACTAAAATCTTTAAAAAACTGGTCACTTTACATTAGAATATTTTAAATTGTGGTGTGGACACTTATTGGTTTATTGAAAACAAATAATCAAATAACATTGATGTTTTAGAAGGAACAATGCAGATCATCCTTATAAGAGTTATAACCACCTTTTGGTTCAAAACATTTATGATAATTCAGATATGTTCATAAAAGTCTTCATAAACAGTTTTAAATCACAATCACGTTACATCTAAACATATATGCATTGTGAATTTAAATGTACTGAATAAATATTTATGTCAAATATGTTTAATCAATTTTACAATACAATTGATTTAACCCATAATTTTCGGAAGATAATACAGACATAATAATTATTGTATCAGTTATAAAGATGAACTTTGGAATGGGTTGTCATCGACAGAATGGGTTCTTAAGGAGCAGAAAGATTAAGACGCGAGAGGACTTAAATGCAGAAGTGCTGCTCAATTCCTTCTCTATAGATCGCAGTTTCTTTTGAGAGTTCGATTTTCATCTTAACACATTATTTCACCTTAACCGAACAAAATCTTGACCAAATTCGCTCGTAGTATAAAATAAGGGTAGAAATACGACACTACTTGTAAGAGGACTTCGTTGAGTTTGCATACGATACTTTACGTCTATAGCTCATTTCAATAGGGCACATGTGTGCCTATAACACAGTTTGTTTATTTATTGTGTGATTTTCTCGTTGCCGTTATGGCTACCATAACTATAAGACAAATACAAAAATGTTTGCTAACGCTCTGCCAAATCCCATTGAGTGACATGTATAGTCATCGAACTCGACATTGCTTATAAAGAGATGAAGCTTCGTGCAAAATTTATATTGGTCAGTTCAATCAATCAATATTTACCGTTCATAGACATCAATGTTGTATGGAACATAGTCAAGTATAGATCTACGGGCATAATAATAAATTAACTTAGAGCTACAATATATCTCACTATAGACCATAATGTAACTCGCCATTATTATTATATAACGTTTGTTGTTAGCTGTTTCCGTTGTTATTATTATTGTGTTCAGATTCTATACGTGTATTATTGTTATATAATTTTTGTTATTTAGCTGCTACTTTTTATTATTATATCGTCCAGACTCTTTTACGTGTTATTATTGTTGTTAACTTGCAATTATTGTTGTTCAGATTCCATGGATATCATTACACTCATTATAAACCTTATTTTAACTCGCCATAATCCTTTATGTTATTATTGTTATTTTTCTCTGATTGTGTTTTAATTTTGTTGTATTGATTAATATTAAGTAAAATGGTTATGGCTTGGTTATGGATAGCTGCCACCTTTGTTTATAAGTTATGTTGTACAAAATGGTTTACCGTTGAAATAAATAAATAAATATATAATGACTATAGCACAATCACAAAACTACATCTTCAAAACTAATATAATTCTCTTATCATAAGATAAGACACTACAGTACGTTCTAGTGTTACTGTGCAGAGAGGAGACATATAGACAGACAACGAAAATTTTTTCAGTCCCTAGAGTGATTGCGTTTCGCTAACGCTTCGGCAACAAAGCTACACAGGTTTTTTAAACTCAAAATGTCAAGCCAAAATTTAAAATTCCTTGTTCAAAATACAGTACAATGAATGAAATTCAAATCACTACATTAAAAAATAACATTAACCAAAACTAGTAGTTTTTTTTGTTTTGAGGCCTTTCAAAAGCAAGGCTATCCTTCAGACTATTGGAAGAATCTCACAAAAATAAAAAGTTATCAATATTGGTTTCATTTTATTTTCAATGTAGTGATTGAATGGAGAAAAGCCAATACAAGCTCCATCTACTGTCAAATACTCCTCTTTCTAGGTGTTTTTTATAGTAATGTATATTAAACACACAAAAAGTGTTGTTAGGTAATAGCCTTAAAATTTAATTACAGCTAAAAGTGTAATAATAAATATTTATTATTTTGTTAACAATTCAAAATTAATAAAATGTATGGTTGCCAAAATTATACTATCAGTTTTTAACACTATATACTACACAGTATACTGCTATACTATACTATATACTAAAACAATATTTTTATAAATTCCAAGATAAAAAAAATAGTTCCACTATTAAAACAATATTACACCAATATATCAGTTAATAACATAATATGGAAATATTCCCACGCGGATTTTGATCGGATTGTGCGTATATAATTTCCCTTTCCCCTCACACCGAGCTCTCCCACGCTTTGGAATATTTCTGCGTGCGACATCCAACTTCGAGTTTGGCTGGAACAATGATTAGTGGCTACAAAGTTTTTATATGGTCACACCCCAATTTCAACATTTGTAACAGCAAACGAATCCCTCGCTCCGTTGTTGGTTAGCAAGGGATGAGCTCATTAGAGATGGGTTAATACAATTATCTGCCAATAACCTATTACTAAAATAACGTAAACAGTTGGTATTACATTCCCGTAACTTATTACCGTGAAAACATGTTACAAACCGGCCTTCGCTCAATATTAGCATCATGCTATTAACAGCTGCTACTGAGTTAGCTGGTTAAATACTGGTTATCTCGGTAAAAGGTTACCACTGAAAAATCCTGTTACTGACACTAATAAGTTACATACCACCCATCTCTAGAGTTGATGGCTGTGTTCGGGTAGGTTCTCTAGAATCGCAACTATAGTCCGCTTTCCAAGTGCAGCGCTAGGGACGGTGGGGCGATCGTGACGCTAGGCATGACACTCAATTAACTACACACAGAGGGTGATTTTTTTTGAAAACTTGCAAAATATCATACATAAATGTAGAATATCACTACATGCTCCCGCTATGGTGGTGGGGCAACCTGAAGTTATCTCCGGGTCCTCAGTAAATGAATGATTTTATCTTCTATGTAACCAATTCTTTACAGTTTTATGTAAACTATTCGGTTCTTCATGAACTATAGTTATATAGTTATATTATTAAAGTTTGCACTGCAAGCTTTTTGTAACTAGATTTGTTAAACAATTAAGAATACATCTTACAGGCATATTATACTTATTTGGATACACAACAAAACTACGAAATACTCTGGAACTTGATGGCATGCGGATTAAGACCAAGTGCATCCTCATACTACATACGGCTGTCAAATTTTGTATAAAATCTTCTCATATCAGTATCAGCTGTTGGATGTCATCTTCATCCTTCTTGTACTAGGTATCTCAACCTCCATTACTATCACGTATTTTTGTTTGAGACAATTATGTAATGTAAGGTCAAATAAAGAATAAGAGAATTGTATTAGACAATAATCTCTTCTTAAACTTCTAACGATCATCATATAAGATAATTATATTATTTATTAAATACAATCCTTTTGTATTAAAGGTCTTTAATGTTATATAGAATTTAATTTTGAATGATGATAATATGCTACATATTTAAAAAAATCCTACCTATTTAATACTATCCAAAAAGAAAAATAATAAATAAAATTCCCGTTTTAAACAGTAGCAAATAGTACAATTTATATCACAAAGTGACTTTGTTTTAGAGAGTTTCAAATTCTTACTGAATACAAAAACATTCAATGTTTATGTAGGACGAGCGTTATGAACTTATCTAAAAAACAAATTAACATGAACGAGGCTGACAACACAAACAAAGGCTATATTATAAACACAAAACATAGAAAGTTCAGCACAAACGCACATAGAATCTTGTACAATGTTACAATGTATAGTTAAAAAAGTACAGCTGTAATCAACCCTTTACTTCCGACGCGACGGCTCCAGTAATACCACGGGAATTGTTTCCTTTACCCCAGTTCCAAACAATAGCTTATGAAAAAACGAGCGCTCCCGGCCTTGCCGTTTCTACCTTTTACTAATTAAAATTCTATATATTTTCTTTGCGGCCTGACATTATAGATTTTTTAAATGAGGAAGCAATTTCACCTCTTCCAAATTGGATCATTTCCCAACGAGAGGTTTTTATTGTTCAGTTCATATATGTGTAATAACCCAGCATGCTTTTCATTTTTATGCTCGTGGATAGAAGTGCTCATAGAATCCTACAAAGTTTATTATTGTCGGTAAACAATTTGGATTTAAGATACCATCAGTTTTTTAGTATTAAATATGATATGTGTAATATACTGTAAAAATTTAACTGGCATAAACAATGTACAAAGAAGGAAATTTTTAACTTTTTAACTCTCCCATGATGTTCCTACCGTTTCTTCTTTCGTTTACACTTGATGATTTGTATTAAAAAAATAGACAGTATTTTTTTGAAAATTCAACTTGCAAATTTATTTGAAAATGGAACAGGATTTTCGGCGTCTTTCATAGCTCAGTGTCCACAAGAAACCAGTACCTCCCTGATAAATTAAGTATTTAAATCAAAGTTAATCAAGTTGTATTGATTTCTTTTATCAATGAACGATTGCAGATGTCCGGAAAATCCTGTTTTCCTGCAATAACCTAAATCGCCAAAAATGAACTTTAAGCGAAAAATTGTTTATCGAACTCCAAATAAAAATTGAATTTAATTCAGAAATTTTATTAAAAATTTTTATTTATTCAGTAAACAATACCTTGATGATGACCAATTTATTTTTTATTTGTATTAAACATTTAAATTTTTCCATTTCAGTAAATGGAATAACTAACGAGCAAATTATACTCGTCGATATGTAAATTGAGATGAAGCTGTTTTACATACAACCATGCCGTAGTTATGTATGGGCATGTGGTGCTTGGTTTGTGTTTTTTACTTCAGAAATCACAATTGGACTTCTATATAGAAACGTTACTTTCTCTACGTAAATCTTTCAATGGACCATCTCTAAATGTATTTAGGCAATCGATTAAAAAATTTAGAATTAAAATACACCACATCGATTTATCAATGTATAAATGATGAGTAATATTTATATAGTACATTAACATAAATATTTTAAACGATTGCCAAAGATTTAAAAGTGTTATTCTACTGATTGTAATGTTTCTGGTAAGATCCACGTTTTGTAGGAAGGGGAGCGATAAGGAAAACTATGTTCTATGATGTTAAGTCTGTTTTTAAGTCAGCCAAAATTGTCAAATTGGCGAATACGTTGATGGTGTCACATGCGTTGGCGATTTGACTAACAAATGAAGATCAATTGACCTTAAGAAGTCGATTAATCGGTAGGTTAAGTGCGTTGTAGCAAAAGTGTCGAAACTGAGATGGGATCGTTTATCAATAGAAATGATAGAGTTATTATTCAGTCGATTGATGATTATTCAAGTCAATCAGTAATATTTTAACACTAGGAAAATATTCTCATTCTTGTAAACTCCGCTGAATTTCCAATATAACTATTTGCTGTGACAACAGTTGCATTTCTGTCTCATAATATATATATTTATACTAGTTCAAATTAAATCGGTCAAATACAGCGAAACAGCGAACATAAAGCATAATACAAGGCAAGTGTCAAGAGAAATTGATATGGATATTAGTAGACCTCCCGCGGATCTAGCCCCGCGCTCTGATTGGTCGAGAGGGGGTCACGTGATCCAAGATGGCGGCGCCCATGTATCACGTGATCAAAAAATAGTGGTGTGGGAGAAATTCCCTCATTTGCTGGAGAAATCCCTTCATGTGCGGGAGAAATTCCCTGCTCACACTCTTATCCTATGAAAATGTTCCAAATTCTGTCGAAATTATCGTGTTTTTCGGTAAAATCGGTGATTTGGGGTGTCAAAATCGTTGTTTTTCGGTAAAATCGGTGATTTGTTGGGTCCGGTGAGGGAGAAAAAACGAGGGGACGGAGGGAATTCCAATATGGCGGCGAGGGCGGGAAAAATTGGCGGGAACAGGGGAACCTAACCTCACTTTCTTGGTTTCCCGCGTATTCAATATGGCTGCGCCCATGATGAAATTGGCGGGAACAGGGTAACCTAACCTCACTTTCTTAGATGGCTGCGCCCAGTTGGCGGGAACAGTAGAACATAACCTCAATTGTGAAATTGGCGGGAACAGGGTAACCTAAACCTCACTTTCTTAGATGGCTGCGCCCCAGTTGGCGGGAACAGTAGAACATAACCTCAATTGTGAAATTGGCGGGAACAGGGGAACATAACCTCAATTGTGAAATTGGCGGGAAGGTAAACTAAACAAGAGAAATAAAGACGAATCGTACCTTATTGTGTGATTGCGGTGAGTCGATGTGGGCCTGGATGTGGTTTCGGAACATCCGTACTACGTATAGTACCCAGGTTAAACATTATCCAGTATAAGAATCGGTCCAGAGAACTGGTAACAATCCTACGACTGGATAATGTCCCGTCCCTTTGGAATTTGGAATATAAATTTTGAATGTGAAGCCAATTGAATAATTAAGATAGAGGTAGAGAGAGATCTACCTGGGGAGATATATTGTGAATCTTCCCACAATCAGCTCACGGCACGTGGGGCATCTATCCCCCACTCTGTTGGAGCATGGACGGCAGAGTGTATGCCCACACAAGTCGAAGAGCGATTGTTGGTAGATTCGCAAAGCAAACGGGGCAGGACACTTCGCGGGGTTGAGTGGCAGGGGTTGATCCGTTGGACGGCACAGCGGTGTTTCTACGTCGGGAGTCCTCCTCCATGCGGGTAGCTGTCTCGTATAGGAAATCCGCGAGGATGCTGCGGATTTCCTCCCCAAGCGGCTGGAGCGGCGGCACGGAACTCCTCCTCGGGTCTCCGCACCATCCCACACCGTTTCGCGGCGTTTCCTCCACAACGCCGGCTGGAGCGGGGCGGCTACGGAACTGCCTCCCTTCCTCGGGTCTCCGCACCATCCACCGTTTTCGGTGCTCGTAGACGGCCCCCCTCACTGATGCCCATGCACCTGAGCGACTATACTCAGGAGACCTTGACACCGCCCTCATTTCTGCCTCCCATTGACGGGATCTATGTCCTGTAAACATAGGTAATCGGATATTAAACACTGAACATGAAACACTAACGTAGTGGCATGGATAATGTAGGGAATGAAAACTTTAAACTGGCAGATGGTGAGAGGAGGTGGCGAGCCGGCAGCCACTTCCCATGGATAATGAGGGGACTCCTGTGAGGTTGGGGTCGGTGGGAGAAAACCAGAGTGGAAGGAGCCACTTCTGATGGGGCGAGACTGTTGGTGGAGTTAGACTGATTTTCAAACCTCCGATAGAAGCTGAGAAGAGATCCTCAGAGGACTGTCTCCGGGTCGAAGGGGTTGCGGGTCGAAGTTCCCACCCAAAGAAGTACTCCAACTGTGCAATACAAGAAATATGCCATATTTTCTTTGATTCTCGTAAACACGAGCGACAAAACCTGCAATATAATATGAATCTGCCCTATATACCTAACCGAAATCGCCTCACTCTGAGCTGGAAATTAGGATTCACTCCATCCACCACCCTTTGGAGTCGCCTCGTCGGGAGAAAGTCGAACGCCCTCGGCTATAGCCCTATTCGGCAGCAGCGATTAGACTCCTCCCTCAGAGATGTCAGAGGGGAGAGTGATGTTTGGGATTAGCAATCACCGGTCCACCCGAGAGTCGAATGGTTTTGAGGACGTTCCATCCTAAAGCCAACAAGTGGAAAAAAAAATTTTTAATATACATGGCGGGTCGGGTCCCGCCACCGGTTGCGGGACTTTAGCAGACACGAATACTGGCACGACATGGAAAAAATAGGATAACGGTAAATCACCTCTATCAATACCGGCAGCTTATGACATGACAGTCAGGCCAGCGTCCGAGTGGTCACCCCAATTGCCACAGCCCTGAACATCCTCTGGATCTGCGCCTCGTACTCGTTCTGGAAATTAGAAGTTCGATTTATAGGGACTGCAGTAATGACGTAAATTAGTTACACATTACAACGGTTAACAATAGTGCTAAACTGAGACCCTGGTCACCTCACGCTGGGAAGGGACAGGAAAGTGTAGAGCCCCGATCATCACCCATTATCTTCTTGAAAAAGAGAAAAATAAAGTCTAGAAAAGCTGCCACAGACCACTTAAGGGAGTAAAAATTAGAGTATTGAAAATGTGAGCTAACCATATTCAGAAGGATGGAGACTAATAGACCCGCTTATCCGTAGTAAAGTATCGATCCCGGATAGCCCCGGGCAACAGGGAATCGGTGTGAACTCCTAACGCCAAACCCGTTATTGAAAGTGGAATGGTGTGTTCCTAAAAAAAACACTTTACAAGTTAGAAAGCAGTGTTGAAGGGAACTAACTCGATAGAACAATAAAATTAATCAAAACAATTAATTACCTCGAGATACGTTTGCCAGTCCCACCACCAACAGCAACATGGCGAAAACGGTAAAACTAGTTGCCACCAGACATTAGCAAAGCTATCACAGCAAGTGCAGCTGCAGCCGATGCAATGCACGCGCTTTTATAACGCGACGCCTCCTCCCCCACCGAGACCTCGCACTTGCCGGTGACAATTTTGCTGTGACCCATCCGTTTCCACACCACGGTGTAAAGCCCAGAATGGCTAGGGCCGTAGGATGGGGGGTCCCAGTTAGCGTTTTTTGATTATAGTGAGTTTCCCCAGTAGGCCTTACTTCTCACTCTTTCCACATTTTACTAATCCACATTTACTCTTCGGTGAAGCCTTTCAATGTGACCAGTATTTGTGTACAGCCCCAATCCACCGCGTGTACACGGATTAGTCGAATTCACTCCATTCACAATGTTATCGCTCCTCAACATATTTTTGTCTACCTGTAAGTTTCAATAGCCACTTTTCTCGGTGAAGCCTTTTTCAATGTGACTCAAAAACTTACCGGAGTATGTTTTACATTTTTTATATTTTTTATTGTTTTTACAGCATTCCTAGAGCGAGGTACATATACCCCCTGGAACTTACGGAGTTTAGGCCTGCCATAGAGGTATCTGTCTCACACTCACCACACACACAACTGCCTCCCGGTCCTTACGGAGTTGTTGAGGCCTCTGCCGTAAGAGCAGTAAAGAGCCTCCCAGGACTTACAGGTTTTACGCCAGCCTTAGGAGCTTCTTCCAATCATTCACCCCGCTCTAGAATTTTTCGAGTAATCTTAACCTACAGTTAAAAAGTCACTTTACTACTCGGTGAAGCCTTTCAAATGTGACCCGTCGGCGAGTCCTTTTCAAAGCCAAACACAGCCTCGGGATTCTCAAACCTTAAGAATGCCGAACCCCTCCGCCCCTTTTACTAATCAATCTCGCCGATTACTAATAAGCCGTTGGTATTGTGCAGCTGTTTTTGTTAAGGATCTCGAAACGGCAAACTTTGCTGCAATCATTGCGCATTTCCACATTGGATCCCTCGGTTGACGTTATGTTGTGGCAACGAGCAAGCAAAACCTGTGTTTTGTTTTACAGCTACACGGGGGATTGCCGGCCTCCTCGCACACTATATCGTCCAGTTCACGGACATACACCGTGAAACTTTCTCAAGAACTCTGCCTTCTCCAACCCGCGCGTGAAAATCACTCGGAGCAATAATAAAGGGTTATGCATTAGGAGTGCGAAAGCTACATTAGCTCTGTAGGGATAATCACCCTCCTCCCAAGAAAATCTTATGGTAGTCTTATCTTCAAGCCAGCGAGCTGTTGTAACGATTTTTGGCGCTCAACAACCGTTTTCTCTAGGAAAAGGTGGTTTAAATATAATTTGACATTGAAAAGAGTTTCCCACGAATCGCGAGCCTCCTTTAAGAATAAAGAGGTCTTTTATTGCCTTGAAATGCGTGGGATCGATAATTCAACTACTTGCCCACATCCATTGGGCCAACGTTTGTACAAGGCCAACTTAAAGGAGCTAATTTATATGAGCTGTGGAGCAGAGGAAGTCCCTGACTATCTGCTTTTGCAAATACGTCCTCCTCTACCAACCCCTGATGCTAGTGCTTGTGAATGGTAAACCGTTTACAGACTCTTCGATAATCAACAATAGTGTCTCTGAGAGCAATTTTGTACATCAGAGGAAGGACCTGTATTCGTAAACTTGAGGTCCATTACGGCCTCGGTTAAAGCGTTAAAGTATTGCTCCCCGTCCAAAGAGGAAACACGTGCAATACGACCGAAAACATTTGTGGACCTTGATATCCTCCTCCGTGTCACGATTTTAATATAAAATTTTTTGGGTTTTATTTCTCTCAGAGCACATGGGGTTTATGGAATTGAAATGAGGAGGTGATTTGATTTGAACACATCGTTTGTGACCAATAAACGCATCCACTTTTTATAACCCATTAAAGAGAAACCCCGGAGTTAAGATGTCACCATCACCCCGATTCTTAACAAACCCTAAACAATTACGCATTTTGAAAGGATCCGACTATCCAAAAAGTAGACAAGATCTAAGAAAAACCCCGGTTAAACGCATTGATACGCTCTTTACAGTTTTGGAATCCGCGTGGGTTCCACGTCCATAGTCTGCGACTCTCTCCATCTCAACGTCTGACGTAAATTCCTCAAAATTTTTACTTTTTAGACAGGAGAATTTCGACCAATCAGAGAACGCGCTTATTCCTGGACCAATTGAGATTTTTTTAGCAGGTGGTGTGGTTCTTCCCCCTCCACCTCCCTCCTCCCATTCGTATGTGAAAGGATCTATCGTAAAAATGAGACATTAAATTTTGTCCCCCTAACAGTTTACCCTCAACATCCCAGGCGTTCGCCATGGGATGTTAAATTAGCACAGTTGATGGTTTTTAATTGTTTTCAAATTTTCCGTCCTTCCACAACAGGAAAGCGCTCATACTCCGGCTTTGATACACCCTTTTCTATTACCCTTTACAGCTTCAAACATCATCCATCTCCTGCAAAACCTAACCCTAATCCTGGTCAAAACCCGGTCACATCATAAAACCTCACTAATTAGGTGTGAAATTAGTTACAGTCGACGGTTATTTACATGTTTTTCATTTCTCCGTCCTTCCACAAGGAAGTGTTACACTACTCCGGCTTTTATACCCTCTCTATACCTATTTAGAGCCTGTTTTTAACAGGATTATCCTCATCAATGCCGTGTTCGTATTTCCTCGGGGCTTCATCGACTACCATCAAAAAACAAACCTCAATTTTGTTAAAGTCCTTAACCATCAATAAAAGTCGGTATAGGATGTAAGAACAATTAGTAACACGTCGAGGTTTAAAAAATTTACCCCAATAATTTTCCTCTCTTCTCCTTCCTTATAACTGAAATTGTTATAGCGCCATCGTTTGCGAGAGGAGTGTTCAACACTTCCGGGTAGGTAAAGTACCGGTCGGCGTAGGATGTATCGCTCAAATTTATACAATTACCCCACCCTAACAATTACCCCCACCCTTAACAGATTACCCCCACCCTAAACAATACAGCCCCTGGTGTTAGCGGTATCACGGAAGGGTATCAAGTAGAAAACTGTAATCTCGAAAGAGAACGGATCGTTTCATTTTCAGC
Source organism: Homalodisca vitripennis (assembly GCF_021130785.1). Lineage (NCBI taxonomy): Eukaryota > Metazoa > Arthropoda > Insecta > Hemiptera > Cicadellidae > Homalodisca > Homalodisca vitripennis. Next base: position 19,977 of record NW_025781962.1, on the reverse strand, counting down.
TAACTGATCCAAAATCGTAATCGAACCCCTAATGTAATGAATCCATATAGTGACACTGACAAGGTGTCAGTACCTGACGTTAGCGTCGGGTCCGGGCCCCACGCGCATTCCTTGAAATGGCCCGTCCCGTATCTATGAGAGTCACTGGGCACTCTTAACTGTAGTCTCAAAGCGGAGCAAAGAGTCTTCGCATGCCATCGACCTTGTAGAGTAGTTCGTTGATTTAATGTTAAGTATCGAGTCGCCTTTCGACCGTAGTCAGGCTCGTTTTAGAAAACTGTTTAGCTTCTCCATGACACAGAATGAGGGGACTACACGTACAAAATTCAGCTATTTATAAGGGTTGTTACCCCACCTACCGCTCCTACACCACCCGCTTAAAACGTTACCCGTATGAGCAGAGTGTAGGCCAGGTGTGAGTCATATAGTACTAAGCAGTAAACCGCAGTGTTTTGCAGCAATAGCGTTTTTTAGTCTCAAACTCCAGACGCAACGTCTACAGGGGCCAGTTTTTATTTGAAATCATTCTGCTTGGAGCAGTTCAATAACATAGGAGAGGTACGTTAACTTTTAAACGTGGGTTTTTAAACTCAACTGTAGGGGCACCTTGTATCTTGGTAGTATGGAGCTCTGGAATCTGGTAAAAACATGTCGTTAGAAAATGCGTAGATCACCATGGATGTTATCGTAACGGGAAGTACTACAGTGAATTCAGAAAAACAGTTTGAAATTGAGTAGATCGCAGTGATCAAGCTGGAAGCGTCTTTTTTCAAATTGTTCTTCCCTTTCCTAGTTCTGAAAACCTAAAAATCACGTAAAAGTAATCGAGGTTTTTCAAATTTGGGTACTCGTTTATTTATTGCCCATCTATGACGAGTGTTTGTCCAAACGGCAAACTGGGGGTACTCGTGGAATTTCCCATGATCGAAACGGAAGGTGAATCAGTGTTATCTTCTTCTAGTTCCCATACGCAACAGCTTTAAACCTGTGGCTGTCAGATATTGTAAATGTAAGGAACCCTCTCCAGTTCAAGTCACGTTATATCAAGATCAACAGTAGCAGCTTCAGCTGTAAATTATCAGTCATTGTTATCAGAGGCGGTCTCAGAAGAAACCAACTCTTGTTTTAACATGTTTACCACTACCTTTTTGTAAATCTTCGAAAAATCCCCATCAATGATCCTAAACTCGGGAAACGGACCTTAATTGAAACTCTCGTTAACAGCGTCCTGCGTAATTATTCGCCCCGAGCCACCCCTCCGTTAAGCCAGACCTCATTTTTTCTATTTTTCCTTAAAAGATACCAGTCCTTTGATCGTCGTAGTTTATGCCGACACTGCGTGTATTATCATCGATTACATTGACCGTTCAACTCGTTAACGATTCTCATCAAAAAATGGTGCCATCGGTTGTTTCACATAGATTTACCATTGCGAAGCACTGCCGTCAGCTAAATTGATTAGCCTGCAGACGTCCCTTTAACAGGTATGAAGCTTTCGAACGGTGGCTGTGATTATGTCTTGCTGAATATTCGGTATTCTGATTTCTCGTTATTCTCCTTAAAACGTAGACGAGGGCGCGTACGGTTTTTGGGTATGTAATTCCCTCCCACGTTACGTCTTCATCGTACATTGCTCCCGGACTCTATCGATAGAGCGCCAATATTAAAGGCCTAGAGACTTTAGAAACTTTATGTTCTTTGATGTTAAACGCTGCCACATTTCTGGGTGATTACTGACCAGTGTGTGGCTCGGACACTCTCTAAATACTAGATCCCATTAAATTGTTTTTCTTATATGCATGCGTTGTGAGACTATCTCGTTACGGAAAATTAATCAATCTGCCGTCTGGTTTTCCTTGAGTGTTACGGAAAAATTGTTGTTCACTCTACGTACGTTCACCGGTAAATAGATTACATTGGCGGGTTTCTTCAATATTTTATAGCCTGGGGGCACATTCTGGGTAAGAACTCATGCAGCACGTGTCCCTCTACAACCTTTTTGAAAGGATCCTCCGTGCCAATATTGGCATTCAACGCGTATAGTATTTACATTCATTATGGTTTAGGGGGGAATCGTATGGTGTACCCTGCCTGGCTACGTGGTTTATTTATTTTTTACTGAACCCTTAGTTAAGGGGAGCGATTGTCTGTTATCTGGTCAAATGTGTATGATTTTATTACAAGTGATTTCGGATTTTAGCGTATTATTGTTTTCCTTTCAGACTAAATTGTCACAATTCCGCGCCTAAATGGGATTTGATGTATTCTTCGATATTTTCAATTTTCGTAGACCCCTCTGCTATCTTGATTTGTTTTATTGTCCCGTAATAACACATATCGTTTATTCCGTTTCAAAAAATTTTTGGGGAATCGTATAGTATGTGGAGGAGGTCAACTAGACCAATTTCGTAATCACCATCGCTCACGTCCATTGGAGGAAATACCTCCGCGATGATACTGTTGGGAGCAGGACTACGCTAAGTGAAAAACACATTTCTACTGATGAGAACTTTAAACACAAGTGTCCGCAGACTACTTGAGCCTCTCACTCTGTCTTCTCTGTATTTTAAAAACCGTACGTTAACGTCTGGTCATAGGTGATGATATAAGCTCTATTGGTGGTCTTAGGTTACCAAAACATTGTCAAAGTAGTTATACCTGTTACCTAACTTCCTGTATCACACCACATGTGTACTTAACGGCGAGTTATTCCAGAATTAAATTTATGGCCCGATTTCATACGATCGTGGGCGTTTGGGGTAGAGCGTCTCTCATTATAATACTCCAACGGAAATTTCGGAATTTTAAGTAGTTTTCGCGTAGTGTACTAGCTCGTAATTTGATATCGGTTTTAATGGTATCGACGTTTTTTTTTATTGCAACACCTCCTGCTTTCTTTCTTACCCCACCGCCTCTCTTTGGATACGGCTTGAGGTACATACCCTGAACCCTTGTAGGTTGGGCTTCCCTCGCTTGCTCTTTCCGCCTCTTCCCTCCACGGAGGGCTGTGTTTGGTCCCTTCATGGCTCTGTTTCCAAGCTAAGGCTGGCGGCTCTCTTTCCCCCCAATACTTGCGTCGGCCGATTTGGACTCTTTTTTTCCCAGGCTCTTTTTGGCTATTTCTTTGTAGGATTCTCTTGTCGGTGTTCGGTAATACTGTATTTTGGAGTACGCTATATCGTGATTTTTACAAATTTAACAGCCCCCAGCGTAAAAAAATGTCCCCCAGGCCCCCCAACAATTTTAAAATTTTTTTTATTCCTAAAATTTCCCCCACGGTCACCGTCGAAAAAGGGAGTTTTTCACTTTAAGGCCCCCTTTTCTATTAACAGTTTTTCCGAAAAACAGCGGGAGAAGCTACTTGACTTAATCTTTAAAACCCCCCAAAATTAACCTTTTCCCCCTTTTAAACCTACCCGGGTTTTTTTCCTTCAAAAAATTTTTAAAAGAAAAACGCGTGGGCCCCCCCTTTTTTTGGTTTTCCGGAAAATTTAGAAACCAAAAATTTTAATTAAAGTAACTGTTCCGCCCCCCAATTTTTTTTTTAGAAACAAAAAATTTAATTTTTGACACTGAAAGGTAACCCCCCCTTTTTTTTTCCTTGACCATCGGCTACTTCACTTTTCCCTTTTTTTAGCGTCGTTTCGTGCCCCTTTTCCCCTATCGCCACGTTTTTTCATTCATTTCCTGTTCAAACCCTGTGGGTTTAACACCGTCGCCAGGGGAAAGAGGATCAGTTTTTCCTGCCCGAGTTTTTTTTTTAATCCCCCAAAATTTTTCCCCCCCAGATTTCCCCCCATTTTTTCTTTTTTTTAGATTTTTTTTTTTTAAAAAGATTTTTTAAAGCGCCCCCTGCAATCGCCCCCCCCCGGGGGATCCCTATCAGAAAAAACCTGTATTTAAAAAAACCTGAAAAATTTGTTTTTCCCCTTTGGTCCTTTTGGGGCCCCCCTCCCTAAAAACCCCGACAAAACCCCCAAGGGGCTGGGCCCAAAATAGGCATCACCTATTTCAATTCTTTTACCTTTGGGCGCCCCATCACTTTTTTTTTGGATCCCAACGAAACCCCCAGACACAGCCCTTGACCCCCTGCCTATCCACATTTTTTTAAAAAGGGGCCCTGCTTTTTTAAAATAGCTCTAGACCGCGGGGCTGGGCCCCCGGTTACATAACCCTTTTTGGGGCCCTTGATATCGTAGTTGCCATCGACTTTTGAAACTGAACCCTTGGGGGGGCGGACCTCTTTTTACTTCCTTCAGGGGGCCCAAAAAAACCCAAATTTGGGGCAACACCCATTGTGCAAGTGAGAAGACCCTCCTGTAAAAATTCCCCCCCTTTTTAAAAAAATTTTTATCCCATCAATATATTTTTTTTTCATCAACATCTAAGACGCCCCCGGGGAAAAAAGCTTTGGGGGAAAAATAGTGTGTATCTTTTTATCCATTTTTAAAAATTTTTTCTGCTAGACGCCTTATAACTTTTTTTAAAATTTTTTTTTTTAAGCGTTTTTTTTGATTCCCCCCCGAAAAAGCGCTTTTAAAATTTTGGGGAAAGGGGGGCCCAATTTTTAGGGGGCAGGCTTCTTTCATCTTTCTTTAGCTTTTTTTTTCGTATTTGTAACCTTTTTTTAAGGCCCCTTTCTTCTTCAGAGATTTCGGCCTCGGGGGAAACTTATTGGTTTTGGGCAAACCATCAAGGGCTGAATCCCCCCGTTCCCCCCCCCCCGAAAATCTTTTAATTTTTTTTAGTTCTTTGATAATGTTTTATTAAAATTTTGGGGTTTCCCCCTTCCCCCTTTTTTTCCGATCTCTGCGAACACAAAAAGGGGGCTGAATTTTGTCACAAAAGTTCGTTTGGGGGGTCATAGAAATAGGGTTTTGGTGCTCCTACATCCATAAAAACCCCCACCGGGCTTTTGGGGGAAAATTTTAGAAATAATTTTTTTTTGTTTTTTTGTTTTTTCGTTTTTTGGGTTCCCCTTTTTTTTTTTAAAAATTTTAAAATTTTCTTTTTAGGGGGGGCGACAGTGGCAAAAAACCCCCTTTTAAGCTCCCAAATCGTTTACGTTGTAACGTTTGTCATCAGGCAAAACGATTAAAAAGGGGAAATTTTAAAGTCCCTGTGTAAATTTTTAGGACCCCCTTTTTCCCACAGTAAGCTACCGATCTCCCCAAAAGAAACTTCTTATTTCCTTCCCCAAAACCCCCAGCGTATTGTTGTCGTAGCGTGGTCCTACATATTTGGGCATCTTTCTATGTTTTTTCCTGACATATCCTTTATCATACTTGTCATTAAAACCCAAAAATTATGGGTGGGAGAACGGTTTTTTGTATCCATCAATCTGAGAGGGGTTTTTTCCCTTTTTTCGTGCTGATATATCACTTTTTGTTTTTGGTTTTTCCAAAGGTTTTCCGCCTTTTTTGCACAAAAATTTTTCCCTGCAGGAACGCAGGTGTTTTTTGGGGGGTTTTTTAAAAAAACGTCCGGAGGAACCCTTTTCGGCTGCCTCATCTTCATTTTTTTTCCCCTTTTTCTTCTTTGGGTTTTTTGGTTTGGGTTTTTTTGGGTTTTTTTTTTAAAAGATCCGTTGTTTTTCCCTAACTCTGACCCCCATAGGGTTTTTTTCTTTTTTTCTAGAAAAACCTCCGTGGGGCCCGAGTTTTTCCTTTTTTTGAACTGGGGTTTTTACTTTTTTTTTTTTTTTCCTTTTCCCCAAAAAAAATTTTTTTCTGAGAGTAAGGTCCTTCCCTTTGGGGGCCCTTGTTTAAACTTTTTAATTTTTACTCGGTTTTTTTTTTCTTTAAAAATAAAAAAAATTTATGGCAAATTTAACCCCGTCTAAAGGGGAAAAGGGGTCCCCCTTTTTTTGCTTTCTTAAAAAACGTACGACCCCCCCCTTTTGTGACACCACGGTACCCTTTTTCCCCCTTTTGGGAAACTTTCCCCCGGTTTTTTGTACAGGGCCCATCGGGGCCCTGAACACAAAGGTCCCCCTTTTTCCCCTTTCCCTCCCCCCCACGGGGGGATCTCACTACAGTATACTTTTTACTCTCCACTTTTTTTTTTCCAAAAAATTTTTTCAGATGCTTTCCCCTAGGGCCGTTCACCCCCACTGGTATGTGAATCAGGGAAGATTTTTTAACCAGAAAATTCCCCCTTTGGGTTTGCTCCCTTTTAAAAATCCTCCAAGCCTCAAACTGTTTGGTTTTTTGGGGGTTGGGGTAAAAACCCCCCACGCAGTTTTTATTTTTCCCAACTTTTCGCAGTACATTGGGGCGGGCGGGAAAAACCAAATTTTTGAAATTCGTCGAAAAAAAACTTTGGGGGAAAAATTTTTTTTCACCGCAAAAAACTTTTTTCCTTTGACCTCGCGGTAAACCCCCCCCGGGGCGGGGCCCCAAAAACCCCCCCTTGTACTAATGTTTAATGTACACTTTGAAGCTAGAGCACGATTTTAGATCCCCTTAAAAAGGGTTTTTCCCGAAATTTTTTTTTTTCCCCTCAGAAAGAGAAACAGCGAGCTGCATGCGGTTTTTTTTTTAAACCCTACCCGGAGCATCCCCTTTTTCAGGTCTGGGGGAAAGTTTTTTCTACCATGACGTTTTTTTAACGGGACATTTGACCGAATTGATCGGGAAACGGGCTGAATCTGGGTAACTGGGGTTTTTTGGGTTTTTTCCCTTTTTGTACTATTTTTGCATGTCCCCCCTGGTACAAAACCCCCAGTTTGGGGGGGTTTCCCCCTTTTTTTTTTTTTTTTTTTTTTTTTTTTTTTAAAAAAATCTTAAAAATATATCGCGATTGTAAACCCTTTTTGCCCGAAATCATTAACAAGATTACGGGGGGTAGACAAACACGTAAAACCCTAAAACCCCTTTTTCTCCAGCCCCTTTTCCCATTGAAAAAAAAAACCCCTGGGGGCCGCGCCCCGCTACAGAAATTTAAAACCCCAAAAAACTTTTTCTTATCGGCATACCCCCCAGGTGCACGGGTTTTTTAAGGGAAAATTTTTTTGGTTTCTCTGGATTGAAAAACCCCTGAGGCATTTTTTAGTGGTATACCCAAAAACCCACCCATAGATCTTGAAAAAACTATCGTTTCCCCATACAAAACCTGCCTTTTTCAATTCACGGGGCCTTGCATATGACCGGGAAGCCCGTTTTCGTTTTTTTCCCCGCCAAGCACACTTTTTTTTTTTAAAATTTTTAAAGTCAAAATGGGGATTGACGTGGTAAAATGAAAGCATGGGGAAGGTTTTTTTTTGTTTTGGGTTTAATTTTAGAAAAAGTTGGAAAATTTTCCCCAAAAGACTTTTTTGGGGAAAAGGCTGTAGGTCACCTAGGAGAATTTTTAAAAAATTTTTTTTTCTTACCCATGGGAAGTATTTTTCGTATTTTTTTTAAATTTTTTTTCACGGGGTTTTGCCCCCGAAAACCCCTTAAAATGAATTTTTTTTTCCCCAAAATCGGGGGTATGACAGAGGGGATTGCCCATCATACGCTTTTGGGAACCATCTTTTTGGGCCCCTAATCTTGGTTTATTTTCCCGGGACTTTTTTGGAAAGGGGGTTTTTAAAAACACTAAAAAATTTTCCCCAAAACTAAAACCCTTTTGGGAATTCTCCAATGGGTTTTTAAACAGAAAATTCTTTTTTTCCGAAATTTTGGGAGGGGCCAAAAATTTAAAAACCCCGGAATCGTGCCGGGGAGCAAGGACCTTTTTTAAAATTTTTACTTTTCAAACCCCCCCCCTACAAACTCGTCAAATTTTCCCCTTTAGGGAATTTTTACAGTTTTTCCAATTTTAGCCCCCATTGCCCGAAAATAAACAAAATTTCACATTTTATAATAGAAAAAAAATTTTAAAAAAAGCTAAAAATGGTAGCCCTCCTGGACTTTTGGAAAACGCAAAAACCTGAAAACCGCCCCACCACCCGGGGGGTGCAGCTCCCCCCGGGTTTTCCCCCACGCAGTTGCAGTCACACTAAATTTTGGGGGTGATGCCCCTGCTTTTTTTCCCCCCCAAGGGGGCCCCTTGTTTTTTTTCGAAGTTCACCCCCTTGAATACGGGGTCATCTCTACTAGGGCAGCCTGGGATAGATCATTTAGTTCCCTTCACGAACCCCCGCGTCCGGGGGAAATTTTTTTTCCCAGCCGGTTTTTTTTGCAGTTCTTTCGCAATTTGCGTTTCCCTCTTTCAAAATGAAAAAAAAAATCTTTTAAAAACCCGGAAATTTTTATTAGTCCCAAGTGGTGTGGTTTTTGGGAAAACCCACATCGAACACTTTGCATGCCCCGATGCCGCCCGGGGTTTAAAAATATTTGATTTTTTTTGGGCCAGTTCCAGAAGTTAAATGGTTTTTCGCCCGGGGACCAAATACTTTTCCCCCCCCTTGTTTGCTTTGACAAAGGGAAAAAATCGCACATCAACCCCGGGGCCTATAGTAAAAAAAGCCGATTGTTAAAACGATTTTGCCCCTCCCATAAAAATACGCATTGTTAAAAATTTTAACTTCCGTGAAAATAAAACCGGTCGACGAATCTTTTTGCCAAACAGCTGAACGGTCTCGAGCACAAAATTTGACAAATCTGCGTAATCCGCTCCCGTCGTAAACTTCCTTTTTTATCTGACCCACCAATTCAAAGCATATTCAAGATGTTTAGATTTTTTTTTTCCCCCACGGGGTGGAAATTTGGGGAAACTTTGGTTTTAAAACGAAAAAAGTCCCCTACGGGGTTGTTCAATTTTTTTCCCCAGAAAAAAAAAAATAGAGGCCTTTTTGGGTTCCCCCGCCATATTGAGAATGAAGTCCCTCCCACCACCACCACTGCCTTTTCCCCGGTTTTCTCCCCACCACCACCGCTCCCCCCCCTGAAAAACCTTCACAAAATTTTCACAAATATTTGGTGTTTTTCAAACAAATTTACAAATTTTACAGTAAAACAACACAAATAACTTTGTAATTTTCATGGCTAAAAGGGCCCCTCGCTAACTCCCAACCAATTTCAAAACTCGATCCCAAGGAATTATGGGGGTTTTTGTCCACCTGAAGGATCACATTTTAAACCCCAACCACGAAAACCCCTCGGAAAATTCCCGGGAAAGTACATCTATGGGGTTTTTGCCCGCCTCGTTTTCCACAAAACATTTTTTACATGAAACCCAAGGAAATTTTGGAGTTTAAAAGGCCCCCCTAAGGGTCGCAAAACCACTCTGTCCCCGGGAAAATCAAGGGGCCCAAAACACACACACCCCCTCAGGCTTTTGGGGCCCCGGGGCCGGGAGCAAGCACAGCGACAGGAAAGTCAGTGGACGCTGTGTGGTAGTGGGGGTACGCGGGTTTTCGAGGAGACGTTCAGTCTCGGTCAGTGATGGGGGAGAAGCAGCATCTACTCGAGCAATCGCGGGGAATTAAAGAGGGTAGGGGAAAAAGCATTGACCTACGAAAGGGTTTTTGTTTTGGGGTCTGTGTTAGGGAAGAGTGAAGGAGCCCGTATTTTTCACCTACTGTAAGTATACTATAAATATACTAATAAAAATTTGAAAAATTTTTCTAAAACCATACGGGGAGTGTCCCCATACTCTCCTTTCCCCCTTAAAGCTTAAAGGAAACCCTAATTTTTAAAAATTTAAATCCTTTTACGGTTAAATATTGGGTTTTTTTTTCTTTTGTCCGTCTAAAACGGTTTTCGTTATTTTTTAAGTTTTGGGTCCGTTTTTACTAAGCACCATTTCTTTTTTTTTTTTTCAAAATTTAGACGTTTTTTCTATTTTTTTAAAATTTTAAGGGGAGAAACCTTTTATTTTTCAGACTTCAAATAACGAATTTTTTTTTTTGTGACCACACTAAGTAGCATAGGTTTTAGGGCCACCAAAACAATTCTACAATGGGATGACCCGGACCGGAGTCGAAACCAAATCAAACCTTTATCTTTCCCCCAGTAAAATCACCCGGGAGGAAAATTTATACATGCCGTTTTTATGTATGTAAAAGTACACTGTCTGGGTCATAGAAAGGACTTGAAAATTGTAGCTGGGTTTCCTAATGTTTTATAAAAGTTTTTAAAAATCGCGTTTAATGTTTTAAAAGCGGGCCCAAACGACGTTTACGGGTTTTGAGGGGGTCGCCCAAAACCCCTTTTATGTTTTTTCCAATTTTTCGAGGGGAAAACCCTTCGTTAATTTCTTGAAAAACCCTATTTACTTGTTTTCCCCGGGGGTTTGGGTTTGTAGTTTTTAAAAAAATTTTCCCGGGGGATCGTTTAAAAATCCGGGTTTTCTTTTCTGGTTCTCTCCCCTGCCGAATTTTTTTCCCCCAAAAAGAATTTAGCATTAATTTCCCCGAGGGACGAAGACCCCCCGTTCTTTTCAATTTTTTGTTTGGGCAAGTCCCGGGTACCTTTAAAGTTTAAAAAATTTTTTAATGGGACCCCTTTTTTTTTGTCCTGATCATGGGACAAACCCGGAAGGGTTTGCCCGATGCCTTTCCCGTTTTTAAATTTTTTGAAATTTTTTTTACAAAGTCTGGAAGAGTCCCCATCCTCATATCCCCTACCTTTGTATTCCCATAATTTTGTACTTTTTTAAAAAGGGATAAACCTTTTTTTTACAACTTTTCTAATTTCCCCGGGATCGTCCATGTCCCTGTTTAATGCTCCCCCTCTTCCGTGGTGGGGGGCCAAAAGTCACCCGATACAGTCCTCCCCCCCACTCCTACATAAAACAGCAATTTAATTTTTTCGTTCAAAAAGGGGTGTAGGGGGAACCGGGGGGTACAAAATTTAAACGGGGGGAGGACCCTTTTCTTTAAAAGAAACCCTTTACCTGCAAAGCCCCGCCCCCTACATTCTCTGTCACCCACATAATTTTTTGGGTGAGATTTTTCATACATTTTAAAAATTTTTTAACAAAAGGAAAAGAGAAGATTTCGTCCACATACTGTATAACTCCCCCCCCTCAAAACTTGTGGTATGTTCTTTTTCTTTGCCTTTTTTTAAACCCCCAAAAAAGGCGTCCCCTTTGGAAATTAAAAATGGGGGCGTGTTTAGAATTGGTTTTAAAGAATTTTGGTAAAGCCAATTTTAAAGGGTCTTTTTTCATTTTTTTTAAATTCACACTCCCACATCTCGATAACTTTGTATCCGGAATTTTTGGGGTTTAGGGTATTTTTTTGGGTTTTGGGGCCCTTTGAAACCCCAGAAAGGGAAAAAAAGTCTGAAGGGCGTTTGGGGAAGGGCCAAAATTTTCCCCCTCGAAATTGAACATTTAAGGGCAAACCCCTGGAAATAACAACCCTGAAATTCATACCCCGGCCCGTTAAAACCGAAAAAACCCTTCCCACTTTTTTTAAACCGGGAATTTTTAAATTCTCTTTCCCCCCCCCTGCATGCTGGATTTCGGATGCCCGCTGATCCCCTCCCAAGTCCCGCCCTTTTTAAAGCGTTGGGGGGTTTCTTTAACAAAATCGGATCCATTGTTTGGGACCGGCCAATGTATTTGGGGTTTTTAAAAACTTACGTCCCAAACACCAAGTTACACGCTGGCTATGGTTGCGGGTTCCATGAAAAGGGGCAAAAGTTACATTTTTCGAGAAACATTTCTCTGAAATTTTTTTACACGCCCTGCGCCCTTTTGTCCCACATCTGAAATACAATACCCAACAGTTTTTTTTTTGGAAAAACAAACCTAAAGTTTTTTTTTGACCTGGTCATTATGGCCCCAAATTTTTAAAAAAAATTTTATTTCTTTTTTTTCGAACATCGATTCAGGGGAGTAGTAAAATTTCCTTTGGGGGGATGGGCCTACATATTTTGGGGTTTTCCAGAGTGTTAAACAAGGGGAGGGGAAATAACCCCTTCTTTTCTCTGGGGAAAATCAAAGGCTTTTTTGATGCTGAGAGGGCCATGGGGAAATAGTTTTAGTGAGTCGATAAATCTCACGTTATCCAAAACCATTAGAAGACTTTAAAATGCCACCCCATAATTAGTCTGGACTGAAAATTTTTTCCCGTTCCATACGTATTTTTAAGATGAACTGAAAATCAAAGCCCTGGCCGTTTTTGAGCCATTACACAAACTTTTTTTAAATTTTTTCTAACATTTCCCTCACAATTTTCCCTGAATTTAACTAAAAGGATCTTGTCCTAAATACCAGTGCGGGTGCCACAATTTTTCCCCAAATTTTCCAACCCCCGATTCATTTGAAACAGAATTGTTGTGAGGGCACATAGATTTACTTTTTGAACTTTTTTTACATTTTAAAGTACTCGTCCCCGGGTTCCCTTTTTCCAAAATCGAAAAAATAATAATAATTCCCGTTTTTTGGGGTTGCCTGGTCGACCCGCATGTACACTGGTGGGTTTGGGGGCCCTTGGGAAATTTTTTTACAGATTTTTTCAGAAAACTTCGCCGCACACATGTTTTGATTTAAAGCTGTTTCGAAAAACGAGGGCTTTTTACATTTTTTGCATTTTTTAACAGATTTACACCGTTCACCCTGGTGAGCCCGAAAAAATATTTGAAATTTTTTTGGGGTGATTTTTCAAATTTTTTCAAACATTTTCCCCCATGCCCCTTTACAGGGCGGGAAAAGACGGGCCCGGCAAAGCAGGAAAAACATTTGAACATCGTGTTCACTTTGGGTCGTAAGGGAAAATGGCAAACTTTGCAGAAAAAATTTGGGACGCAAAAGCTGCAGTGAGGGATGTGGGTCACATTTTAATTTACCCTTAAGATACAGTAAATTTTAATTTTGTAACAAAGGGCCCTTTTAAATTTTTACCGTTAAAATCACTCCCCCACCCTTACTGTTTAAAAAGTTGAAACTTAAAAAATTTTTATTTTTTTAGGTGACTTTAAATTTTTAAAGTTCGGGGACCCCCCCCTCCCTGTTTTAGAAAAATTTGGGCCCCCCCCAAATTTAGTCATCCGTTTTTTTGGGCTCTAAGATTTTTGTTTGCTTACCCTTGTTTCCGCCTTTTTGCTTTGAACTGAGGTAAATTTTTTTGGGGTAGGCTTTTTTCTACCACTATAGCTTTGGGGCAGACACAGATTGTCCACCATTTTCTATCGAACAAATACCTGTTTGTGCTTTTAAAAATTTTTCCCTGAAAATTATTGAGAACCCAAACCAGGGCTTCTTTAGGCCCCCCAAATTCCTACAGGGAATTTTTCACGTGTACATTCGACTTTGGGAAAGTATCGGTAACTTTTCAGAGCCCCCGTTTTCTTTTAATTAAATTTCCCCCGGGAAAAATTTTAAAAAGGACATCGTTCCCTTTTACCTGATCACTGGGCGAAATGCCAAATAAACCCGGAAAAAAAACTTTACTTTTTAAATTTAGCCCATGAATTTTAAATCCGAGGGAGTTCCCCCAATCATTTCAATTTGCTTTCATTTTTATTTAAAAATTTTTAGAAAATTTCCCTTCCCCTTTGGGCCAAAACGATTTTATTTTTAAAGTTTTCAGGGGCGGGGTTGAAATTTTAAAGGGGGTCCCTTTGGGACCGTTTTACCCTAATATTTTTTATGTAATCTCGTTTTAAAAAAGCTTTTTAAAAAGGGCCCAAATCCATAAACCATATATACAGGTTCAGAAAACAAATTCAAAATTTTTCCCTAAAACATGTTTAAAAATAAGGAAAAAAAGAAACGATATTTCGTTGAAAAGCAACTAAATGATTTAAAAAACTTTAAAAGCTTTCTAGTAACGATAAAATTTTTTATTTAGAAATTTAAAAAAAATAATTAAAAAGAATAGTATTAAACGGTAATTTTAAAAAGAATATTAGTAAAAAATATTTTAAAAGTATTAGAAATTTAATTTTTTTACTCCAGTAATACAAAAAATCGTAAAATTTTTTTTTAAATTTAAATTTTGGGGAAAACCGAGCACACACGTCCATCTCCCGACCTCCCGGGAAGAATCTGAAGGGGGAGAGAGGGGGGAGTGCCCCGGCCCCCCTCAGGTTTCCCCCCAATCAAGCCTTTTTAAAACTTTTTTACATCCATCAAGGGCGCGCTTTTTCCAGCCAGTGGGGGAAACGCGGGGGGAATTTTTTTTGTTCATAACTGGCTAACCCCAAGGGCTTTTATGGGTTTCAGACTTTCCCCTGATGACGTCACCAAACCCCAATTTGGGAAACTGTGTCGGGAGTGAAGAGGCCAATGTGGGAAAAGTTTTTTGAAATAGTATAATGAAATTAAATTTTTACCCAAAAAAAAGTTTTATTTTTTTTCTCCTTGGAAACCCCCATTCTCACTCTAAATCTCACACCCAAAAAGGTACGAAATTTGTCTTTATTTCTTTTTTTTAGTTTTAAACCCTTTCCCGCCAATTTCACAATTGAGGTTATGTTTCCCCTGTTCCCCGGCCCCCCAATTTCACAATTGAGGTAATTTTTCCCCTGTTCCCCCCCCAATTTTTACAATTGAGTTTTGTTTTTAAATGTTCCCCGCCAACTGGGCCCCAGCCATCTAAGAAAGTGAAGGGGTTTGGGGTTTCCCTGTCCCGCCAATTCATCATGGGGGGCAGCCAAATTGAATACGCGTTCTCCCAAAAACCACTATTTTTTTACTGTTTCATGGGGGCCGCCATTTTGGGGTAAAGTGACCCCCCCTCAAACCAATCAGAGCGGGGGGCCAGACCCGGGAAAAGGGCAAATGATTTTCTAGCCTACTTTTAAAAACATTTTGTTTTAACAAATTTGGGGTTTTTAACATGATTAAAATTTTAAAAGGGGTTAAAAGTAACAAAATGAAAATTTAAAAATTTTTTGTGGGGAAAATCTTTCTTTTTTTTAAAATAAAAGGGTTTTTTTTAATTTCCGTTTATGAAAAAATTTTTGGGCTTTTGGTTGGGGGAAAATTTGGGGTTTTCATTTTCCCCCCCCAATATTTTAACAAAGATACTATTCAAATAAAATTTTAAAACCCTTAAAAAAATTTTAAAAAAAATTTTTGGGGGACCTTTAATAGCTGTTGTTTTTTTAAAATCATAAAAAACAAATTTTATAGGGAAAAAGGGGGTTTTTTTTTAAGGGAAAAAAATTTTTTAATTAAAAAAATAAAAAATTTTAATTTTTAATGTAGGGGTAAATAAAAATACAAATGGCCTACTTTTACGAAATGGGGTTTAAATTTAAAAATTTGTTAAAAAAGCTACATTTTAACTTTTTTTTAATTTTTTTAAAAATTTTTTAAATTGAAAAAAAGTTTTTAAAAAAAAAATATATCTTTTACATAAAAACATTGATAATAAAATTTTAAATTTTTGGAAAAAACCTTTTAAAATGTCCAATACCCCCCCTTTTAAAAACAATAAAAAAATTTAATTTTTAAAAAAACGGGGGGAAAAAAAAAAATTTGGGGAAAAATTTTTCCCCCGGTCGGAATTTTGCTCGTCCCTCCACTAGTGTTGGTTTTCTGCAAAAAAATAAAACAAAAATTTTTAAAGTTTTTTTTTTAAAAAAAACCCTTTTGTTAAAAAAAAATTTTTTTAAACCCTTCAATTACAAAAAGGGGAAGGGGAACATCTCTTATCGCTTTAAAATTTTTAAAAAAAATTTAAATTTTTTTAAAATTTTGGGTTTTCTCTGAACGGCATAAAAATTTTTTATTTTCCATAGAAAAACGCCCTGTTTTTTCCCCTTGGCCCCTCATAAAAAAGACAATAAATTCGAAAGAAAAAACCCCCCATTTTTTTGTTTTGGGGGGCAGGCCCCCTTTTTTGGGTTTGGTTTTGGGGGGTTTACGTTTTTTGGCTTTAAACACCTCTAACCCCCCCTAAAGGGGAAATTAAAAATTTTTTAAATTTTTTTTGTTTAAAAAAAATTTTCGCCCTTTTATAAAGATTATTTTAATTAGGGTTCCCGGGAAAAATTGATTTTTTTAAAAAGGAAAATTTTTAAAAAAATTCAAAAAAGTTGAAATTTTTAGGTCCCTTTAAAAGGGGTTTTTACATATGTTGGGGTTTTATTTCCATGGGTTTTTTTTAAATTCCCCCCAAAAAAAAAAATTCCCCCTTGTTTTTTTAAAAATTTCATTTTCAATTTTTTTTTTTTGGGACCATTTTTGTGGGGTTTTTTCAAAATTAAAAAATTTTAAAATTTTGGGGTTTTTACTTTTTTTAAAATTTTTAAAAATTTTGGGTTTAAAAGGGGAAAATTTTCTTTTGGGTTTTTTTAATTAAAAATTTTTTATAGGGGTTTTCTGTAATTGTTAAAAAAACCCCAAAACTAAAGTTTTTTGAAGTATTTTTAAATCAAAAATTTCCCAAAAATAACTAAACTGAAACGTGCTATGGGGGGAAGGGTTTTTTTTTTTAAAAGAATGTTTTGACAATGAGAAAACCTTTTTTTGAAACCAAATTCGATATTTGTTTGGGGGTCTTTGGGGTTTTTAAACAAAGTTTATATTTTTCATTTTGGGGGTTCAAAAGCCCCCAATTTTTTTGGGTCTCTTCAGAAAAAAAATTTATCCAGTTTTCCCCGGGTAAAATTTTTGGGGAAAGCGTTAGATTTCAGCCCGCTGAACAAAGGGGGAAAAATGAACGGGTCAAAAAATCAGCATTAACTTTTATGAAATTTTTAAGATTTTCCCAAAAATCATTTTAAAAATAAATAAAATTTTTTTTTTTACACATTCCCACGGGGGAACATTCTTCTTTTTTTGGTCTGCTTTAAACCCCCCCTCCTTTCCAGTATTTAAATTTTTTGGGGTTTTTGGGGGGAAAAAATAACATTTAAAAATTTAAAAGAAAACCCAAAAAAAAAATTTCAATTGAAATTTACCCCCAAATTATAAACCCCAAACGATACCCCCATAAAAAAAGGGAAAATTTTTAAAATTTTTTGACAGGGAAACCCCAAAAGGGGGTCTTTGAAAAAAAGGCAGGGCAAAAAAAGGGGGGCCCCGTTTTCTCTTTTCCCCTATCCATCGTTTTTGCCCATCAACGGTTTTAAAACCCCCCCAAAACCCTTTTTTCCCTTTATTTTTGGGGAACATTGAATGGACTTTTTTTAAACTATTTTGATTTTAAACATTTTTCCCTTATTTTTCCCCTTTAAGAACCCCCAAAAAATGGCTACATGTTTTATTTTTACTAGGGGCCATATTTTTTCCCCGAATACATATCAAAACTTGTATAAAAAATTAAAATTTTTTTTAAACCCCCAATTTTTCAAATTTTAAAAACACGATTTTTTTCCAAAACCCCAAAAACCCCCGGCAGATATAAATTTCCCAATTTCCTAACATTTTTTTTTAAAACCCCCCAAAACCTAAAGGGGAAACTTTTAAACCCTTTTTAAAAAGCATTGGAAATAAAAATTTTTTAATCCCAAATTTTAAAACTTTTAAAGCTTGTTTATTAGCCCAAAACCCCCAAAATTGGGGGCTAAAATTTTGGGGCGGGTTTTTTGGAAAAAAAAAAGCCCCAAAATTTCCCTTAAAAAGAACTTTCGGTCAAAAAATTTAAAAAGAAAACCCTTTTTTGGGTTTAAAAATTTTAAAAAAGAAAAATTTGGGAAAATAGCAGTTACAAATAGCAATGGGCCTTTCAAATCCCTCATATAATCCTTGCAAAAACCCCGAAATTTTTAACTTTAAAAAAAAATTGAGGAAGATTTTTAGAAAAATTTCCCTTTTTAAAAATTTCATTTTTCCCCAAACCCCAAGGGGAATTTTTTTTATTTAGCTCAATCTCCCAAAATAAAATTATACAATGTTTTTGGGGTTTTTGAAAATTTTAAAATAAATTTTAAAAATTTTTGGAAAATTTTGGAATTAAAACAATTTACTTTTTATTTCAATTTTTATGGTACGTAAAAAAATAAAAAATTTAAAATAAGGGGTTTTTTCCCCCTTTTTCCCATTAAAAGGGGTTTTCCCCTCATTTTTTAATTTTTTTTTTAAAAAAAATTTAAAAAACCCCCTTTTTTTAAAATTTGGGGAATTTAACCCCAAAGGGAAAAAAGGGTTAAACACAGGGAAAATACCGGGGAGAATTTTTGAAAAATTTTTAAAAAAAGACGGGGAAACATGACCAAGGGGAGGGGAGAAACCCAAAAAAATAACGATCACCAAAACCTTGTGGGTTGTAAATTTTCTCCCCCCCAGGGGAGAAATTTTTTAATTCCGTTTTTAAAAAGGATTTTAAAACCAAAATTTTTAAAAGTTTTAATTTTTTTAAAACACGTACAAGTATAAAAAAATTTTTAAAAATTTTTTTAAGTAAGTACGTTTTCCCCAAAAAAAATATATTTTAGACTGTTCCAAAAAAACCCCCTTTAAAATAAAAAAAAAAAAAAGGGATATCCCCCTCCCCCAAAAATTTTTTGGGTACGATTTTTTTTTTCCACTTCATTTCAGAAAAATATTGGTTTTTTTAAATTTTTTTTTAAAAAATCCAACACCCGGGATTTTTAGGGTTTTTTCCCGGGGGTTAAAAAACACGTGTGACTTCATGTTTTTATAAATAATTTTTTTTTTAGTTTTTTTTAAAACATTTCGGGGGGTTTTTGGCCCCCTTAAAAATTCAAAGAAAATTTTTTGGGAAAAAAATAAGAATTTTCCCCTTAGCTTTAAAGTCCACCCAAAAAAGCCCCGGGGAAATTTTTTTCCAACCCTTAAACCCCCTTTAAAATTTTAAGGTTTTTTAATTTTAACGGGTAAAACAAAACTTAGTTTCCCAAATTTTTTCCTCGAAGCCCCCCCCCCCCTTTTTAGTAGCCATTTCAAATCCCCCCAAACCCCCAAAACCTTTTTCCCCAACCCTCAAAAATTTAGATTTTTAAATTTTGGTGATGAGGGGTTTTGGGGTTTTAAAGTTTTTTTCAGTATCATTCTTTTTTTTCCCCCGGGAAAGGAAACTTTTTGACCAAAAAAGGGTTTAAAAAAATTATAAAAAGGGAGGCCCAAAAAATTTCCGGGGGGTTGGGTTTAAAATATTTTTCAAAATTTTTTTAAATGGGGGCAAAAAAACCCTTAACACAAAGTTGGGGGAAACAAAAAAAAAAATTTTATCACTTATTCATGAAACCCCACTTCCTCGGGGGGGCGGCCCCTAGGGTCAAAAGAAAATTTTAAATGTAAGCATATTTTGTTATAAAAACCCAAAAAAAACCCCCAAAAATTATTTGGGGGAAAAAAAACCGCAAAACCCCCCCTAAAAACGGAAAACCCCCGGTAAAAAAATACAGTTTTTTAAAAGATGGAAAGATTTTAAAAAATTTGGTTTAAAAGAAAAAAAAATCACTGGGGAGTTTTTTTTTTTTTTAAACTTTACTAACAACAAACTGTTTAAAATTTAAAAAGATTTTTTTAAAAATCCCCCCAAAAAACCCTCAAGAAACCCCCCAAAAGTCCTTTTTTTAAAAGTTAGGAAAATTAAAAGTAAAAAACCCCCAACCGGTGTATTTTTTTTCATTTAACCTAAGGGGTTCAAACTCTAGCCATCTTAAAACCCGGGTTCATTTTTGCCCTGGGTCCTCCGTTTGAGGGGGGTTTTTTGGCTTTGTACCAAATAAAAAACCCCCCTTTTAAATTTTTATAGGCATATAACCTATGCTTAAAATTTTTAAAATTTTTTTTGATCCTAGGGGGGGCCCCCCCCCGGGGGGTTTTTGGGGAACACTAAATATGTGAAAAATAGATTTTTATGCCCCTTTAAATTTGGGGGAAAGGGTTTTGTAGCTTTTTTAAATTTTTTAAAAAATTTTTCCCCAAACCCAAACCCGGGATTTTTTTGGACCCAAACTCTTCCATCTTTGAAGGGGTTCCATTTTTGACCCCCGGGTTTTTCCTTTGGGCCCCGGGTTTTTTGGCCCCTGTACTTTTCCCCAAAAAAACCCCCTTTTAATTTTTATATGCAACCCCAAATATGTTTTTACATTTAAGATTTTCTTTTGCCCCCTGGGGGCCGCCCCCCTGAAAAAATTTTAAACGGATCACTAAAATGTGATAAAAAAAATTTTTATG
>NW_025781961.1:0-38918 GCF_021130785.1 Homalodisca vitripennis | reverse complement strand
AATCCTTTGGGGAAGAAATTGTATCGAAGTATTTCTAAACAAGGAGAGCCCAAAGTGTGGTGGGGCGGCTTTTGTTGGGAAATAAATTCTTTGAGACTTGTCGACCAAGAGCAGCTTGTTAGTGCTAGGAATTATCTCATTTTGGGAGCATTGCTAGATACGAGTAGTCCCACGTAAATTACCATTGATAAATAATGGGCCCATAATTTTTGATTTCCTATAATACCTGCCCTAAAACGTTAAGGGTCTGTGGATGTGTGTATGGACTGATCTGCCCCTTTTCACATTTAACAGTTGTTGTGTTATTGGTAATACTTATTGGGATTCCTGGTTTCGATTACTACATTGTCAGATGATGGGGGAGGGGGGAACTTTTTGAAACTACTTACTTGAATCTCAGGTACTGAAAAATTGGTTGGTTTACTTGTAAATACTTAATAATTTACATTGTTCAATTGTTTTTAAAATTCAAATAGCTATAATACTAAATGAATCCCCTTTTTGAAGCCCGGTTTGCGGCTTTGTACTTGCTATTGTAAGACCTTTATTTGATTTTTACAAACTCGACCTATGATGCTATTTAAGAAT
Organism: Homalodisca vitripennis; assembly: GCF_021130785.1. Taxonomy (NCBI): domain Eukaryota; kingdom Metazoa; phylum Arthropoda; class Insecta; order Hemiptera; family Cicadellidae; genus Homalodisca; species Homalodisca vitripennis. The sequence continues at coordinate 38,330 of NW_025781961.1, read as the reverse complement.
TTTGTCCTGGTACTCCTTGGGACCGTCACCCCAAAGGGATTATCTGGTCGGTAATTTGGGGCAGATGTGTGCCGTTCTATCACCCAGTAAGCAGGCGTTGTGAACTTTGGTAGTTTCTTTCTTATTGTGGTTCAAAAATTGTGAAAAGGGAGGTTTCCAGTCTTAATTGCCTCCCTGTCTATGGGGAGTATATGTTTACATGTGTGTTGTGTGTGCCTTAATATTGCACAATTTGTCCTTTTAGTTACTTTTTCTCTTTTTCTCATTATTAAAAAAATCATATCTTATACTATTTATTTTTCACTTATATATTTTTTACTAATTTTTTTTTGAAACCCTTCAGTTGGTTGCGGTTGGCGAAAATACTAAGTTAAAGTTTTATTATAATGCTAGACTCTGATTCACATGCTTTAAAAAAAACTATATTCTTAATTTTTACCAACTGGCCACTCTATGGTTTGAAGTGGCCAGTTATCTTCTCGCCCTTTTTCATGCATTGTATTTAGGTTATTCATTTATGGGGAAATAAAAATTCATTTATTCATTTCACCATTTTTATCAACGGATTATTACCCAAAAAACCCTAGTGGTTTTTGTATGGCATAATTTATTTCCAACCACGCACTTTCACAATTACAGCTTGCACATATTTTGTATTAATGATAAATAATGTTTAAAATAAATACTCTTTGAGAACAGTTCATGAAAGTTGTCTTTCCGTTGAGTTTTTGGTGTTGGGTTGTATTGTTTTCGTATTTCGAGAGTTCTCATTAATATTACTAATGAATTCATTAAAATTAATGTCCCGACAGTGTTTTATTTAAATTGTAAATATTTAGTTTGATAAAATATAAATTACCAACGTAAAAAATGTTTCTATTTACGTATTGAGTTACAGTAAGTAAGGAAATACTGTTTTGGGAACTTTTGTAAGGATGATGTTTTTTTTAATTGCTGTTTTACAATAAGAATTTTCTCCAAGGCAGTTTTGTGTGTTATATTTGTTGCTCACTTAGTTTTACTGCGTTTCCCTATTCAATTTTTAAAGGGGTATATGGTAAACTTTTTTCTATTTATTTCGAGATTTTAAACTAGTTTCCTATTACCAGTTTGTAGTTGGATATAATTAGAAAAAAATTCAGTTATAATACAAAAAGTTTAGGTGGTTAATATTATATAATTCTATTAAATAACAAAACACATGTTTTCTATTTAGTTATTAAAAAACAACAACAAATTACTGTTGTTGTTTTAGTTATTTAAATATCAAAATTTTAAGGGAACTCAAAATCATTATCACGGATCGAGAGGAGCTTTATTTTTTAACGCTAAACATTAATGTACAAGTTATCCAAAAAAGCTCTTTACCGATTAATTAGATATGATCGGAACATTGATGTGTTGTCTTACCATTACAGTATCCTTGCCGTTACCATACCCAATTGAATGTAATAGGATTACCGCATGCTCGCGTTTGATAAGAATGTTTTAGTAAACCTTTCACAAACATACAGCATTTGTTTGGGATGTAGGGCGAGAAGACAGAATGTCACACAAATGTTTTCCCACTGAACTTTGTGCTTGTCATTAAATTTGACGAGTTTAAACAAAACCACTCCACATTGGAAGTCCATATATTTCAATTTGAGCTCCGGTTACTGTTCTTTTATTTCAGTTTACAAATTATGTATAAAAAGTGTATATTATTATAAAAGTGGTTTAAAACATTTGTTTTAAAGCTCAAAATATTTCACCTGTTACAAACCCAAGAATAATATAAATTAGACCATTTATATTATATTGAAAAATAAAGTACACCAAATTGAATGCACCCCCAAGAAATATGAAAAATGTCGGGAGCGAAAAATTACTGCATTGACTGACGGGGTGTATAGTTGGACAAAATAGTTGGGCCTTTGAGACTTAACGTTCCAAAACCACTTTAAAATGTACTGTATAATAAATAACATGACTTCAATAGAGGATTTTGTTGTATCTCTTACAAAGTAAATCATCAGTATAAAATTAATCAAAAATCTTTTTCGGTTTCTATAAATTGAAAGGGAAAATGAAAAATAACCAATATATAGTAGTACGGTACTCTACTTTTATTACAGCTGACATCCTAAAAATATTATAAATTAAAATCACAATATCTGAACGTTTAAACAAACCTATAAACACATAATATAATACTTCACAGTACAACCGGGGGACACTAAAATATGTTTAAACACATATTTAATGAGATTTTAAATATCTAAATATATTTTTTTGTCTCACTTATTTTATCAAAACTGATTATTTATCACTATTAAATATGGTTTGTGGTCTGTCGCTTACACTATGCGTAAAAGTAAAGGACAAAAAATAGTAAAAATAAAGAAATAACATGAATGAAAAAACCAATGTTTAGGAGTTCGAACCAAAAACCCAATGAGTTTAAATGAAAAAACCAAAATATAAAGTGAGGAGAGTTCGCTTTTTATTATAATTATAACAAATAATTGAGGAGTAAAAGTAAAAATGCGTTGTTCATAGTGTGCTCATAACTAGAGAACATTAAACAGAAAATATTCCCACATTGTGGTGTCATCAATGTAAACGTTTTATAAAGTCAGTAAAAAACTTCAATGCAGTCGCAAGGGAACGTCCCTCTTAAAAACATTTTAAAGTTCTTTCCCGGGAAAAATGGTTTTATTTGTTAAAAATGTGAAAACATATTTCTGGAAATGTGATCAACTGCTAACTTACTAATCCTATTGATTAACAATTGTACAGTCGAAACGAGGATGTTTTGATACACAATTTAATGAGACGAATAAGTAACTTTATATATATAATATAGTTCTCAATTGTAACTATATTACGCAATAGATTTAGTTGTTAAAATTGTGTGAGAGTATCGGCATTATGTTCAATGTTACTGATAAAGTGTAATTTTTTTATTAGTTATGATTGCGAAGTAACGGGGTCAGTAAACTTACTTTACTGCAAAAAACTATTACTTATCTATTAATTTAATTATTTACTTTATATTTATGAATTTATTAATTATTAGTACATATAAACTATATGTACTATGCTAAAAACTAAGATAAAAAATAATCACGAATTGAATCCGTCCAACTCTGGGCCACGTTAAACACTGCAGCCTAATTAACCAAACAACACATAGAATTGTTCTTTATAGTGATTTAGTGTGTACAGATTTTTATTGTTTTAAACACTGACGTTATTATAAACATAATTCAATTGGACAAAAATCTGAATCGGAAAAAATGGCATTCGTTCTTGTATCTGTACAGCTAGCTTACTCAAATTAGGACATCAATCGATAAACCCGAGCTCGGAGTACGAATCTCGAGTTCGGATACTAATAAACAGAATGTCAATAATATGAGTCTATTGTTTCTGGAACTATTTATTTCCGGGTGTGTAGTCTTAAACTTAAACAAAGAAAGCCCCAGCAGGATTCAATTTAACAAAGAAAACCCACGGGCCAGGATTCAAAGATACAGTTACTTAAAGTAGGCCTGTTATTATGATCCTGTAATAGGGACACACAAGGGAAAGGATCATAAATTTTACCATGAATGTGGCGAATCAACGAAAACAAAAGCGATATCAATTAGTTTCGGACGTCATAAGTTTGCAAAACCTTTGAAAATCTATAAATGAAATATCTGTATATTTAAAATTAACTATGAACATGCACCAAATGAAAATCTGTCATTATTTAACATAGGATATTCATGTTCATTATGGTTGTTTATTATTTATGACAAATTAAGATTTTAAAATTTAGCTTCAAATACCGAAAATAAAATATATTAAAACTAACTATTAAGAAAAATTACCGATATATCGTATAATATATACATTTTGATGCTTGTGAAAAAAAGTGTGACACTACTCAATACGATGAGGTGAGTTTAAGACAATCATATTATGAATTACTGTGGACAAGTTGACTCTCGTTTCGTTAATTTAAACCCGTGGTTCTAAAAGTTAAAATAAGGAAGGTTTACATTCTTACTTGAAATACTTTGCAGGTGGGAGTTGCTCGGAATACAAGAACTTTGGTTGTATGGAGTACGTTTCATCAAGTTTGATTTTGTCTTATCTTTGGTTAGTAATTTCTAGTCTTTACTTTCACTCCTTTATATGTTGATCATGTAATTGTTATTATGATATGTGTTTGTATTGTTGAAATGTCTGATACATTTTTAATAATATTCTATAATTAATATATAACATTTTTAAAAAAATATCTGTATGTTTAGTTTTTATATTTATCTTTGGAGGAATGGTGAATAGCAGTATCTTTGCTGGTTGTTTTCACCATCAATATAACGCAGATTATAGAGTTTTTTTTTAACCTCACAAATAATAAAAGATTTCAAGTGTCCTATTTAGTCATATAATAAATTTTTATTTTAAAGTTTGTCTGTTTGTATGTGTGTTTTTTTAAACAATATTTATATCAAATGGAAAAGGAAGCTCTGTTCATGAATACTCTGCAGAAACCCTTTTTCAGGACTAGGTTAAAAATTATTCCAACATATTATAAGTTTTGGCAGGTATCCGTTTTTAAAAAATGGCGGTGTTAAATTAATTTAGTCTTCCTACACCATAAATTAAATTGGCAGTTACCCTAAATTTATATAATAATTTTAAAATTTTGTCCTTCCTAAACGGCTTCAATATCTGTTAAATCCGGACAGTCAATATAAAGACAAACTCTTGAAATTTCGGTAATTTAAACGGTTGTTATATACAGATGTAACTATCCTTTTGTTTTTACCTAATATTAAGCCTTTGCGTTTTCCAATGTATGAGTTAATTATTAGACATCATTGCAGGTCACTATATACCATTTTATAGCTTGTATATGAAAAACCAGAAAAGGTGCTATTTATCATCAATACGTGCTACCTAAGTTACAAAAAAGTGCAGTAGGAATAAACGTTGTCGTTATCAAACTCGCTGGTATTCAGAGACTCCCCTGGTGTGACAAGGTGGGACTGTTGTGTATTTAGGACACCAAGTGTTGTAACCCTGCCAACCGCCGGTTAAACCGACTGTTATTACAGGGAAATGACATCAATCTGTTTTGCTGTTTGTGTAACGTGTCCGAGATGTTACAACAACCGGCAAACACTCTCGAGCCGGTTTGGGTTGCTTTTCAAAACACTCAATTCCAGAAAAGAGATTGTTTTTTCAGATTGGATCTTCTTCTTTCGGCTGATGGACATTATAATTTATTCATCACTAAATGTTTATATTGGGGAGAAAAAACAGTTTCATACGCACTGACTAAACCTCTATTGGAACCTTCTTGGACCAGAGCGCTGCAGCCTGCAGGGATACCCCTGCGGTACGGTTGAGGTTGTATTTTTCATTACTACAAATTTCAATTAATAATATTTATTTAGGATGTTTCGTGATTTTCAAAGGAAATTTAGCCAAGATGAAAAATTACAAAATATTTAGTCTCATTCATCCTTTTCCAGGCGTTTGCTTGCAACTTAAATGTCCCAAAATGACATACAAGGACACATAAAGTGTTGTCAAGTCCGGTAGTAAAATAATTATTGCTTGGAAATTTCCCAATAACCAATTTGGATTTGATACGGGAACGATATACACGAAATCACATCTGTAGATACGGGAATTTGTGGTACTGTTTCTTAAATCAGGCACTAAAAAAGCGATATAGCAAATAAAATTTAAGAAGTACAAAACCTTTAGGAAAGTTGACAACTATTCCTATAAGGGTAAGAAAAGGTATTATCCCAGCGCAAAAGAAATTTTAAGTTCAATTTTTACTTTAAATATTTTTTTAATAATCAGAGATGCAATAGTTTGAAATGATATTTTTATTACAACAACCTATTGCTTTGGACCTTTTATGAGAAAAACTTTACCCAGCGAAACGATTTAATGTCAGAGTCATTTTCACCAACTGTTATATTCTGCCTCCAAGCCACAATAACGGAACACGACCTTGTATATTCACTCAGCCCGTGTATCGACTTTTTATACGGTTATTTGATGCTTCCTGCGGAAATACACGGAAATTCAGCGGTTTTCATTTTACCACTAAGGTGTGTATAAATAAGTTTCCCCTGAACTGAATATGGTTATAATATATGTATCGTTTATAATGAACTGCAATCAACGTATATATTTTTTTGGAAATGTAATATTAACATCAGTAATATGAGCGTGTTTATTCATTTATTTAAAAATCATGTTTCTATTTATTACTGGAATGATCAAACAATAAAAATATTAAAATTTTGTTATTCATTACATACCAAAGTTACATCATTAGCAGTAGAAAAAAAATATTTGATATTCAAATTTTTTAACTAGTATTTTAGTAGATTTTTGCCCGAGATATACTTTGAACTAATAAATTTTCAGGTTTCAGCAACTAATAATATGCAGTGCTTGTTCAGTATGAAGATAACGCAAACAAAGTTAATGTATAAAAACTTAATACACATTAAGCTCAAATACGTGCGTGCAAAGCATAAAATTAATACCCATCAGTAATGTTGTTTAAAATATGGCACTGTTAACTATTAACTCTGTCCGAAAATATGGCTTACTCCTGCTTTCTAAACTACATAAAGCCCAATAATTTATTAATTCGTAAGTGTGTGAAATAAAATGCTAATGACTTTAACTTTAATATTTCTCCAAACCTACAATATTTCAACTATTACTGAAATTATTGGTGCTATTTAATAAAATATCATGGCGTGTTGGAGAGAAAATAAAGTTCGAGTTATTTCACTGGTTGTTATAACATATTTCAGGGTCTGAAAACACTGTTTTGAAACTTAAATCTAAAATGGATCAGAAGATTGGAATATATTTAAGCGATTTTCCACTTATATCTGGCGTGTTTATAAGGTAATTCAGAAAGAAAAATTGCAATAGTGCCCTATTTTTCACCAAAGTACGTTTTAAGAAGCGGGAAACTGCTAGTTGCAAATAAAAATTGAAAATGATCGTCTTTCTTTAGGTTTTTTACAGAAATTCTTTTTCTTTGACTGAGGAGTAAGCTATGAGGCGGTTATCAATTGACTGTTAAGAGAAAGGGTCAATATCATAGAAGGAGGGAGCCTCAAGCAACAATCATCCTTCTGTGACTAGAAATATTTCATTAGCCTTAAGTGAAATAACACTTTTACGCTAATTTAGTTAACATGTACGAACAGAAATATATATTTCACCTGTAATCGAAATTTTTATAAGGAATTGTATTACCTTAATGCGTGTTGCACATGTTTTAAAATAAAACGCTATTTTGTTACAGTGGTATAATAAAAACATTGGCCGTTTAAAAGCATTACTGAATTCCTATAATGGTATACTACTTACTTACTTGTACTTGATGCCATGTCCAGTTGGCCTGGGTAACGGCGTTGGGACGAGTCATTAGTGCCCTTAGGAAAGGGGTCACGGGGGGGGGGGGGTGTTAACTTTCTGTTAAAAACTCTGACAATGAGTAATAAACTTTTTTTTTATTAAAAAAATCTTTGAGTTCACTCTTGAATTTGTTTACAGGAATTATGTTTCTAATGGAAAGTGGTAGTTTTTGATAAATTTTAAGACCTGAGTAGAGTGGGTTTTGTTTTCAAACAGTTTCAGGTTATGCTGCTCAGAATACAAATGTTTGTTTCTAGTATTGTACGTATGGGTGTTATTAACAAATTCAAGATGGTTATGAACTTAATGTAGTTTGCCATTTCATAAATGTAAAGACTAGGTATAGTACAGATTTCCAGCCTTTGAAAGTGTTGCTTGCAATGGGCTTGAGGGGGCAGTCTCAGCATTGCTCGGATTGCCTTTTTTTGAATAATGAAAATTTTGCTCAAGGCTGACTCCTTTGCTCCCCACAGGGCGATTGAGTAGGAGATGTGCGATTCGACCAAGCAATGGTAGACACTTTTCAGGAGTTTCAGATTTTTGAAAGCACTGAGGCTTCGAATGACAAAGATTCCTTTTGAGAGCTTGCTTTCTAATGCCACCATACTGCTCAGTCCAACACAAACCCTCGTCCAACATCACCCCCAACAGTTTTGCTTATTGAGGTCGTTTCCAACTCAACATCACCAATGCAAATGACAGGGGCTCCTGAAAGCTCAGTTTTGGATTTTCTTTGCTGGGTCTGAATGACCATGCATTTTGTTTTTTCTGGGTTGAGTTTGAGAAAATTTTGGGAAAAGAATTGGGCAAGATTGTTGATTTTGGTGAAAGAGTCAATTTCGAGAGCCTCCCTACTTCTTTGTTATGGTGATAAGAGTTGGTATCGTCTGCAAAAATGAAAAGATTTTTTTTCGGGAACGACATCTGCGATGTCGTTTATATAAATCAAAAAAAGCAATGGTCCTAGAATTGATCCCTGAGGTACCCCCACACTGGATCAGTTCAGGGTTTGAGCGATAATTTTGAATTTTGGTTGAATTTTGACCTCGTGTTGGATCTCTACCACCTGGAATCGGTTTCTCAGGTATGAGGAGAACCAACCCAACTTGGATTTTGGATGCCCAAGGAATTCAATTTTTGGATGAATGTGTCTGCATCAACACAGTCGAAAGCCTTCGAGAGATCGGCCATAGCAACCATGAACGATCTCCCCCGCATCAACTGCATCGATACATTCGTTTATGAAATCAATGAGTGCCAATTTTGTCGATTTGTTTTTTTCTAAAACCATACTGCCTGCCAACCAAGAGATTATTATCTTTCTAGGTAGGCAGTCAGGTTGGTCACAAACTGCTCTTTCGATAAATTTGGAAAAAATTGGTAGGAGGGATATCGGACGATAGTTGCACACCTCCAACCCATCCCCACCCTTAAAAAGTGGTCTGACCTTGACCACCTTGCAACCGTCCGGAAAAACGCCCTCCGAGAGTGAGGCATTTATCAGGCTGACGAGAGGTACCTTTAACTCGTCTTTGCAGAATTTTTACTGCTTTCATACACACACCATCAAGTCCTGTTGATGTTTTAGGAGAAAAAGTTTTAAAAATTTTTTCAATTTTTTCTTCATTTACCAATTCAAATCTATTAAAAATCTTGACGGTTTTTATGTTTGGATTTTTATGTTGTTTGTTGCAGTCAAGTTCCTGCCTGATGGTACTGGCAACATTTACAAAATAACTGCTAATTATATCACAGTTGTCTTTAGGATTTTTTAATACATTATTCCCTTGACGTAAAATTAAATTTTTAGCATTAGTGGATTGTAGAGGCTCTGTGCTGGTTTACAATTTTTCCAAGATTCTTTTGGTTTGTTTGAGGCATTTTCAATTCTCTGGTTTAACCAGGCTGCTTTGGTATCAAGTATACATTGTCTATATTTATTCAGTGAGCCTTTGTATATTTCTTTATTTTCAGTATTACTAACAGGTAGGTAGACTATATGTATACCTACTGGGGTATAACTATAATTTATCGTGCAAATAAACTATTTTTATTGTGATATTGAATCTTTTAAATATAACTCATTTAAGTCAATTATAATTTTTATCTACTTCTATTTTAACAAACGCAATTTTTATTTAACTAAACAAAGGATTTGTTAATAAATGTAAAATACAATACATACAAAATTTTCATAAATTTTCCCAAAATATCGAAATTTTATTGCTATTGCATTATTTTACACATTGTATCTAGGGACCCATAAGACCAGCCAATGTAAAAATGTTCACAAAACGCTCAGCCAAGTCCAATCGAGTGATAGAGCACTACCATCGAGTTAGGTGTTAGCTATATAGAATTAAACTTTACGCAAAATCTTAAGTCTAAATGCCAGTTTTTTCTAGAGATATCGTATATTTAAGTAACGCTCAGCCAATAAAATAATTAATGTACACTGAAACGATTAAGATGTTCTTATTATAAATGGTATTTATATTTTTCGATAAACTTTAGGAGGAGATGGAATTTATGACCGTCTATCACCGTTGATGTGTACGTATGTAACAGTGTATAACATGTGTATGTAACACTAATATTATGTCAGAATGTAACATAAATACTCTTGGTAGAGAAATCGTCAATGGTAACAAAATTATATCCTCCAAGATACCTTTTTATTAGTTGGATCTTTTCTTAGATATCGTATAGGTAAACCAACAGAAGTTTGGTAATTTTCCAGCCAATTTACAGCTACTGATTACTAGTAACGTTTTATTGAGGACTAAAATGTGCAAAAATGAAAAATATTACTTATATAACTATATAAAACACATTATTTTTTCAATATAACCAATTAGTTAGTATGTCAACTAACTGGTTTTTTAGATTGATTTTAAAATTGAAAGTTTTGTTTATTGAATATAATTTAATTTTGTTTATACCAAGGGATTTCCCCAAAGGGTTTCCCTTCTGACCTTATACTGGCTACAATGAATACCAATGTGTTACATAAATCTAGGCAACCAAAAATGTCGATATATTTAGGTTCAAGTGTAGATGGGACAGGTCTAGTCTACTGTTAGAGGATTTTGTTGTAGGTAAAGCACTGAAAGTGTTAAAGGGACAGTTGCTAGCCAAGACATAAGGGCATGCAACCTCTTATCTCCTTTGATTGGAGAGGCTGGTACAGAGCTGGCCTCCCCTTCTTTCAAGTTGGCATCATTGAGATTATTGGCCCAAATTATTACTCATAGGTTGGGCAGGAGACCTTACTCATCCAGTATATGTTGTCCTAATAGAATACAAAAATTATCAAAGGAAGTGACTGGTTTTTACACTTGTATCCCTCTGGAACTTATCTCGTCTTGTACCAACCTGTTACAATTATGGAACTTATCTCGTCTTGTACCAAACCTGTTACAATTATGGAACATATCTCGTCTTGCACCAACCTGTTACAATTATGGAACATATCTCGTCTTGTACCAACACTCTCACAATTCCTAATTATTATTTTTAAAGTTAAGCTTTACTTTGTACTTACTCAACGTAAATATATAAAAGTTGAGTAGTGGTATCTGTAGCAACTTAAATTTTCGCAGTTGTTTGGTGTATAACTTGTTTTGATATTCGCCAACTCAAATACAACACAGAGAATTAGTAAAACATGTCATCTTTAATGTTAAATATCTTAAATGACTATAATATCACATAATGCATAGCTTAATATCAAAGACGACTTGAGGTGTGTTGCTACAACCTCCCTCACAATGTCGATAATCACCAGAACAATATCATGCGTGATGAATCGGAGACGTGACGAGTCAATAATTGGGAACCACTCCGCTGTCATCGGCCGTTTGTTTCGTTTGTGTCAATCACATTGTGGGTGGATAGGTTATCTCTGCAATTGAGTCGAAAAGTGATGAGTTTAATAAAGTATTACACATACAGGTTAGTGAGGTGCACCAAGATGGTTGGTCATGACTATACATGGGAAAGGAATAAAATCTATGTGGATATTTTATTTATTACTTTTATTGACTAAGCTTTAGTAAGCATATTACTCGAGAGGCTGGAACAATTTAATTTCTGTCTGTCTGTCTGTTTGGACGTTAACTCAAAAATGAATTAAACCTTTAGTCTTAAAAATGTTGCATTAAGCATCATTTCTATATGAAAAAAGTGAGTTCAATGATGTTTTTGCTTGTTATTCCGTGTAAATTTGCTAAGCGTAGCAAATATTTTAAACATTTTTCTTATAGGTAACCAAGGTAGCAACGAGAAATACCAAAATAAATAAATGTGTAAACAAACTGAATACTGATGAGGTTTTAACCTGTGGGCAGTTGTATTCATAGAGCGGAAAAAACAGTAGAGTGGAAGGTCAATGCTAAAAGACAAGGTTTGATGTCAGCGCACTCTTCCGTTGTAGTACCCTCTCTACCTCAAAACATAGGGAATGTTCTATATGGAGAACTATCACAATCAAAACTTAATTTCTAGACTGTAAATTTACATAAAAACTTCTTTTCTAACATAGACAAGAATGTTTTCTAAGACAATAAAATATCGATTTATATTATATATCAAAGTTGTATGCCGCTGGATATCAGGAAGAAGCGTTATTTGACTTCCCCGTGTCTGCTTCAGTTACAACAACAAACATTGTTTGATAAGCTTTTCTTTCTGCTCATCCTGAAATATAGTGCATTGGGTAACAGTTTATTGCAATATTAGGAATTTAATAAAGATTCAAGAAAAGTGATGTCGGTTAAAACCGCTTTATCGAAGGTTTCAAATACAATTATTTACACGTTCTGTCCCACTTACATTCTCTTTCATCTCTTAAAATAATTCTTCTTCATATAATAAACTAGTATAAGCGGCGAATATGTTTAAGGTTATAAATTATGGAAATTCATCACAAACGTCCCAAATGATTTTTTGAGAGAATCGATCCTGGCAAAGATATCCTCGACATTTTTAAGAGGTACACGAATATTAGACATCCGTTATCATTGCAAGCCATCGGGGGAATATTCTTTTATAAAAATAAATATTGGAATTGTTTTGTGGAATGTTTTTGAATGGAGGAATATAATAATACTATTTCACGATAAAAGACGCTATTTTCAAATCAACTGATACCAAATACCTGTTTAAATTTTCTGTTGATGTACAGCTAAGAGGCTGGCTCGTTTGTTCATATTCATGACCTGACCATAATAAGACTTTTTTATTTCCATATTACCTGTAATCTGTGTTAAGCATAGAGTCATCAAGTTAAGGAAACTAGAAGTTTTGGTGACAAGCATGAATGAGCCATTTTTCCTAAATTCATTCCTATAAAACAAGAGTCAGTTAAAAACTTGTATAAACATTTATTTTAATGATGCATTATTTTATTAAGTACGTTTTCGCTCTTTACACGGAATAAAATTGCAAACGCCAGAAGTAGGGCTATGTTTGACCGAAGTAGTTATCTTCAAGCCCACGGCCATTGTAATCAATTTCAGTCTAAAATACTTCTGGTGCCATAGTTAAGTTTCGCAATCGATAAAATATATACACAGACAGGTCTAACTAAGAAGCCTAATTCAGGCACGAGGTGTCTCCTTCCAGTCTTTGTTATATATTTCGTGTATAAAAAGTATGTATTTCCAGGCTTTGATTTGTTAGCCCAATCTGGAATAGATATGTTCATAAAATTTCTATAAATGGCAGTAGCATAAATAAATTTACAATAAACATTGAATTGAAAAAATTACTTGCTCCGCCGGCACTTGCCGGGTGCATGTTTATTTGTTTTTGATATGGCCGTTTTCTGTCACATATGTGATTAAATAACAAAACTATAATATGATCAGAATAAAAAGTACCTGTCAAACGAAATTTATTTATGATAATTAAATTTGTATAAATGCCAATATCATAATTTTGTTTGTAATAAATATATATCCATGTATATATTTTTGTTATTAATGTAATTTGTATATATAGTATATATATATATATATATATATATATATATATATATTATTGAAAACTGAATTAGGATATTAATTGCCATTTATAATAGATTAAAATGGCCGTTTGTGCAAAAATTATGACCGACGGCATTTAAAACCTAAGTACTGTATGTACGGTACATATGTTCTTGATCAGGGACAGCAATGCAAATTAAAATCTTTTTCATTCTCCAACTCCAAAAAATGCCATTTTACCTTATTTAACTTAAACTGTGTAAGAAATATTGAATATCTTCAAGTGATGGCCGTCACTTTTCTTGGAAGTGTTTTATATGCCGTCGAAAAAGAATATGCCTATTCTAGTTACCCAAACAAAGGAGGGAGTTGATGCAGTACAAATGTACACTGCTAATTAATGATACAATGTCTTTGACAGTATTTGAATTTCTCTACGTTATGAGAAATTGTGTCCGGTAGTCTGATATTCTACACAATGCGATAAATTATTTACACTGATATTTTGACGGATATACTCTTAAAGACACGGCTAGCTTGTACCGTTTGACGATAACACATGAGGGTGGTGACTTCTGAGGTCGTAGTAATAAATACTAGAAATGCAAAGTTTTACTTATAAGTTCAGTTTAATTACGAAAACCTTACAAGCACCACTTTTAGATGGTAAAGGAAAAAGTATGTAATGCTTACGTTGCTGCCAATTAGAACATAAGAACTAAAAATGTATATCTTCTAGGTGGGCCTAAGATATACAATTTTCCCTGAAATTATGCCTACGATGTTTTACTTCCCTTTGCAATGTGTAGGTAGCCCTAGACTCAACAACCCGGGTGTCGGCGTCTTGGCACGAGACAATGGCGCTGTACTCTAAGAAGGGTTATTTCTAGTCGGTGGTTAGTAGAAGATGAGTAGAAGTTAAGAAACTGGTAGCCATCTACTCAAATAATATGTGCCCTGTGAGCCGTGAGGACACGTGGGGACACCGTAAACTCGCGGACAAAGCGCGCGGGGTCTGTTCGGTCACATAGTTGGGCTGCTACGAAGGGTTATAGGAAAATATTCATACGCGTGCCAATTAGGCAGTTACTCCGCCCAATAATTTAGTTTCCGGAACATTGGATAAAAATAATATTAAATTATACTGGCTGACTAGGTTGCGAAAATTTACATTATATGAAAGTTAATTAACCAATTAACGGTACAAGCTTTTAATATTATCTATACATTAAGGTGTGTTTATATTTTCTATTTAATTATTATGGTGAAGCAGTTGAAACTTTTAATGAACATATCCATAGTTAAACAGAACACGTTGTTATTTACTGTATAGTTGTTTTATACATACTGCAGTGTTATAAAATGCAGTAGTCTAAATGGGAAACGTTATCAAATATGTGTATTATAAAAACCACTAATTATTTTTGTAATAACTGCATTGGCTCGCGATATTCGCCAACCAACTGCGGTTCGTCCCGGTGAAAATAGTTAATAGTTTAGTCAGGGTTAGCCTTTGGTCAGAGGTATCGTATATACAGTAAGTTAAGCAGCAAACAATTACAGATGTATGAGTTACCACGTGGCATTGTCATTCATAGTTGGTATATTTTTGGATAGTAAGAAACTAATTATAACCAATATGTATAAACCGATTCAAACGTACCTCTTGTAAAATTGCATGAAGTCATTGTAATGAAGACCATTTTACATAGATATCCCATATGATATATTACCAGTTTTATGTTTTGAAAAAAAATCTCATTTAAATATAGTAATAAAAAACCTAGAAATGAAAATAAACACAACACAAAGATAAAGGCTTGTTTAAATTAATACCGAACGGGCTGTATAGCTGCATGAATTATGGTTGTCATAATAGCTGTGAGTAAGCGAGCGCTGGAACTGTTTAATCAATTTCACGCTCTAGCTGTTTTGATAATATCACTAACATTGTTTTTTTAACACTTTTTTTATAAATAGTTCAGGATGAAAATTTCGCATAAAAAACAAAGCGTATATTTGTCTTCATGGTTTTTTTCACCGCATAACGTATAGACGTATTTATACGTATTTAAAATCATCCGTATTTTACACAGCTGGGCGAGTGGGTAATGTTTAAAATTTTGAGTTCAATTTTGTTTAAAAGTATAGTAGTAAAGTCTTAAATTAATATTTTTATTATAATTTTTATTTAATTAAAACTTTTGCGAAAACTATATTTCCTGCGATGCAAGGGGTAAGTGTCTAAGTGTTCTCTTAACGCAAATAAGAAACGTGGTAAGAAATGTTAAAATTATTATATAAAATTTAATTTCATAAAAGTTATTACTAATTTGGATCCATATTACCCTGGAAATAAACATTTTGGATGTTTCAACTTGCGTAAGTAATTAATTTTAGTTTTACATCCTATCGTATCATCTATGATATTTTAATATCGGAATAACTCAAATCAAACGGAATAACCACTCCAAATTGGAAGTTTATATGGTAACTTACAGTTTTTTTGAAAATATTTCACTGACTTGACAGGATAAGAAGAAATTCGAGATGTCTAAGTTGACCCCAAACATCAAACTTTTTAGGTGAAACTGGAATGTTATATGTTTTCAAACTGTACTAAATATAACAGAGTGGTTTAATATGGCTTCCATCGTGTTCACTATTGTTGTCTCGAAGACCTTGAACTAATCTGCAACATTGTACATCAAACAGTTAACCGAGATTTGAAAATTTTTCAAAAGTTAAATAGTTATCGTAACGGGTACGACAATTTGAACATCCGAGACAAGTTTGTAACAGGGAAGTGGTCCTAATACGAAGTTATAAAATAATGAACTGAAAAAATTTGCGTAGTACAGCATCAAACAAAATACATAAAAATGGTTTGGATGAGAATTCAACTCCATCGACCAATGATACTAAATTACGATATTATGTATTTCCGCATACGTTATCTGCGCAGGGTTAAAAAAACGAACGAGTGAACTACATAGAGTATAATGGAAAACGTGTGCTCAGAAACTAATTATGCCATTTCCAAGTTCAGGACGGAAAGGGATTGTAGTAAACCACAAAGAACTTTGTGACATATGTCGGTCAGGGAAAGGTGTAGTCTCTGTCCCCTCAACCCTTTCCCACCTTCTTCACCTAATCATTCCTGCTTCTATTTAATCATCTACCTCAGCGCCAACTTGTGATCTGTAAGAAAGGTTACATAACTGCTATTTCACAGCTTTGTGAGATAACGGTGAAAACAATTAAGAACCGTCAGAATCGTCACTGTATTAATTAGTTGTGTACCTGAGAAAAGAAATATTCAGTAGTTGAAGCCTAATAATTCTAAAAAAATTATGAGATGAAAAAAATCACAATAGAGCATGAACCAATAAAATTAGTGAAATTGTGATGATAGGAGAGGAGTTTAGTTGATCATAAACTAGTAATATTGTTGATATACTAGCCAATAATTATAGACAATTATAGATACCAGGAATTTGTTTTCAATCTAAAATAAGCAATTTCTGTTACATTTCTCACTCATTCCACTAATATTGGATCCAGTTTTATAAGGACTTCTAATTTTTCCAGAGGCGTCAGGAACTTATGAATAAAAACCAACCACACCTGTCACTAAATGACGTTTTTTAGTGCACTTTAAATTAAGTGAAATTGTTAATATTTTGAACCAATTGATGAAGCCTGTTGATTAGCCTGACACCGAATTGCTTAGGGGTGTGGTCCTTTCAGTTGGATTTTGTATACCTAAAGAAAGTTTTTATTTTCTGACAAAGTGTTCATTTCCTGCTCACTTTGACTAGTAGTGGATAGAGGTTTAAAAACATAGAATTAATCCCTTTCTTCTAGGGTGTCCATGAGTCGTCTAGGATATCTGTATCATGAAACCTCGATAGGAGGCAATCTAGTTACCCATTCTGAATATCCGCTGCGATAGCTGTACAGAATTCTTTTCGGGATTAAGTGCACCGATTCTTCTTATCCCAAGCGAACAAAAAAGTACCCTTATTGTTGTTTATTAGTTGATAATTCTTATAATCTTAAACATTTTCTTACAATTATATAGGTAGATATAAATTTGTTCTCTCAATCAAAAAGTCTTTCATGCAGATTTGGAATAACTTGATTCTTTATCAACTCTGGTCCTAAATATCAAGCGCAACATTTACAAGTAAACTTATGCTCGGCTAGCTAAGAAGCAATTCCAGTTAACAATGTCTAACATTTTTATTAGACATATTTAGAGTGGGCCATTTAGATTTATTATGTTAATACCTTTATTTACAGGTACGGACATTTCACATGATAACATATACGAGTGTTAGCAATTATAATATATTCAATAATTGATTTAACCACGCATTTACAGAATTACAGTATGCCGTATTTTGGAATAATGATAAATAAATATTATTTGAGAACAGTTCATAAAAGTTGTTGTCTTTCCGTTGAGTTTTTTGGTATTGGTGTATTGTTTTATTATTTTAAACAGTTTCTAATTAATATACTAATGAATTTCACGAAATTATGTCCGACAGTGTTTTTTTTAAATTGTAAATATTTAGATTTAATAAATATAAAGCACCAACGTAAAAATGTGTTTCATATTTAAGTGTCAGTTACAGGTAAAAACGCATGTTTTTCTAATATGCTGTTTTAAAATCAGAATGTACATCAGTAGTGTTGTGGTGTTATATTTGTTTCTCTATTAGTACACTGCCTTTCCTATTCAATTTTAAGAGTATTTGAAACTCTTTCGTATTTTACTTTTTATTCAGTTTTAACTAGTTACTTATACCAGTGTATTGGAATATAATTAGAAAAATTCAAGTTATTAACACAACAAGTTTGCTTTTTATTATTATATATTTCTATAAAATAAAAACACATGTTTTATATTCAGGTGATCAAAACAATAAACTACTGTTGTTGATTTAGTTATTTAAATATTAAATTTTAATGAACTCAAAATCAATACACGGAGCCTTATTTACTAACGCTATACAAAATGTACAGTTAGCCAAAAAGCTTTACCGAATAATGAGATCTGCCGGACATTGATGTGTTTACTATTAAAGTATCCTTGCCATTACCATACCAAATGAATGTAATAGGATTACCGCATGCTCGCGTTTGATAGAATTAGTAAAACTTTCACAAACCTACAGGTTTTGTTTGGGATTTGGGAGCAGAATGTCACACAAATGTTTTCCCACTGAACTTTGTGTTTGTCATTAAATTTGAAAATTTTGAATAAACCACTCCACATTGGCGTCCATTACTTCAAATTGAGCTCCGGTTATCGTTCTTTCATTTTTGTTACAGATTATTTATAAAAAGTATAAATTATATAAAAGTGGTAAAACATTTGTTTAAAAGCTCAAAATATTTAATTCTGTTACAAATAAAGTAATAATACATTTATATTAATTGAAAGCAAAGTACAACAAAATGAATACCAACAAGAAATATAAATGTCCGGAGTCAAAAATTAACAGCCGTGACTGAAGGCTGCCATATTTGATTTGACAAAATAGTGAGCATTTCATAATAACGTTCCAAAACACTAAAACGTACTTCTAATAAATAACATGACTTCAATAAAGATTATGTTGAATACCTCTTACAAAATAAATCATCAGTATAAAAATAATAAAAAACTTAATCAAAGTATTCCAGGGTATGTAGAACGCTAAACATAAGATAAACAATAATAACGAATTGAATACGTCCAAAATGTGGCACGTTAAAACATGTAGCCTAATTACTGCAATACACATATCATCTTCTCGTAGTGATTTAGGTGTACAAACTTTTGTATTATTCACTGACAAGTAACATACATTAGTAGGAACAAATCTGAATGTATCATGTGGCAAGATATCTTGAGAATGACATATACGTAGACTTGAAAGTTTGCTTTAGACTTCATTTCTACATAGACAAGAATGAGTTCTATGACAGTGCATGTCCGACCGTTTTATTTGGCGAAGCGTCGTTGAAAGCTTCACTCAGGAGGCTGACACAATTATCTGTCGGTCTACCCATCAATAATTAAACGACCTATAGACTGGGATCTAACAAAGAAAGGTCCCCATCTGTCAGAAATAGTTTTTAGCGGGAATAGGAAATATTATGAGACAGCGTGTTAAAACATATATTTGCCTTAAAATCACTTCCTTATGTGTCGAGTACTGAGCAGAATATGTAATATTAAAATCAAGTTTAGAACAAAAACATTCTTAATCAAAAATGGCAACCGTTCTAGTAGCTGAACGCTAGCGTCTCAAATTAGTCATTTACCGAATAAACCCGGTCTCGGAGTTCGAATCCCGAGTTCTGAACCCATACACAGAAAGTTCAATAATATGAGTCCAGGCTAAAATAATGTTTCTGGAAACATTTATTTCCGGGCTATATCATAAACTTAATAAATAAAACACACACAAGATTTAAAGATACAATTTTTAAAGTAGGCCTGTTATTATGATCTTGTGATAGACACAAAATGAAGGAAAATATACCACTGAGTTGTAAGCAAACCATGAAAATCTTAAATAAATATCAATATATTTAAAATAACTATGAAAATGTACCAATGGAATCGTACATTATCTAAAATAGATATTTATGTTCATTATCTTTATTTTATTATATTATGGAAAATTTATTTTATTTTACCTTCAAATGCAGAAAATAAAATATATTAACAAACAGCGCCGTTTAAGAAAAATTACCTATATATCGTATAACATATATATGTTTATGCTTGTGAAACAAGAAGTGTCACACTACAATACGATGAGTTGAAGTTTAAGACGATCAATTATGAATACTGTGACAAAGTAGACTCTCGTTTCGTTAATTAACCAAGGTTCTAAAAGTTAAATAAGGAAGTTTAAATTCTTCCTGAAATACTTTGAAGGCTGGAGATGCTCGGAATACAAGAACTTTAGTCGATGGAGTCGTTCATCAAGTTTGATATGTCTTATATTGAGTAATTTCTAGTCTTTACTTTCTTCCCTTTAGAATGATAGATCATGTAATTGTTATCTTATACTGTGTTAGCAATTTACTGTGTTAACAAATCCACAATCGATGCGGTCACAGACCTAATCGATACAGTTGTCGATGGCCTAGAGAGAAGAGAAACATGTGCTATTTCTTATCTTGAGTAATTTCTAGTCTTTACTTTCTTCCCTTTAGAATGATAGATCATGTAATTGTTATCTTTTTAGAGTGTTTGTATTCTGAAATGTCTGATACATTTTAATAATATTCTGTAATTAAATATTAAAATGAATAAAAAATCTCAATGTTTAGTCTTAGATTTATCCTATATTTGAGAAATGTGAATAGCAGTATCTTTACAGTGTTTCCACCTTCAATATAACACAATAAAAATAGTTTTAACCTCACAAATAATAAAGATTATAAGTGTCCTATCTAGTCATATGTAATTTTGTATAAAATTTGTATGTTTGTATTTGTGTTTTTGAAACTATATTATATCATGAAAGGAAGCTCTATTCATGAAACTCTGCAGAAACCCTTTATCAGACTAGATTTGAAAATTATGCAACATATTATGCACTAAGGCTAAATACTATTAAATATTTAGGCCTGCCCATAGGTTAAACTTGGTGAGAAGTACACAAGGATATTATAATAATTTTGTATCGTTCTAAGAACTAAGCTATAGAATGGCGGTATATAGAAAAATTTTCTAATGACATCCAAAAAAATTAAGCTTTATGTATATTTGAAACTGGCTGATAAATGATAATATAAAATTACTGGAGTCAAAAAATAAAAGTCTGGTTAACTAAACAAGTACGGACTGCCTCTGTTTCTGCCTCACTTCAGATTCTTCAGGGCAAATGGTTCGAAAATTATTGGCCAAAAATAAAGTTAACAATAATTTTCAACGACATCTATAACATTCTAAATTCAAAAGTCATAAAGGAAAGTTACAACAAAATAGCTTAATAGAATGAAATGTTAAAGACCAATGTTAAAAATTAAAAAGAGATATAAGGGCTACATAATGACTATATTACTCTCAAAAAATGATGGGAATTCTTTGGATTCTTAGTTTGCAGTTATAGAAACCTTTCTGTCTACAAATAATTCATAGGCGATGGCTCAGATGAATTCTCCCTTAAGGCCTTTCTGATGTAAAAAATGAGTGAATATGACATGAAAAGATTACTGGGCTACGCAAGTTAACGGAACGTTCAAAATATAAACGAAAGTGTGAAGAGTTCATGGGAACTTTCAAAATAACTCCCCTACATACAAAATTCTCCGAAAGTTAATAGGGAAACACCTAAGTGCTGGAAAAATTTGCTATGTTCAACGTACGCAGATACTAAACACCAGAAGACGATATAAATGCACTTTTGCCTAGTTAGCTACTACTAGTGTGTTGTTTCCTTAAATAATGTATTCCTAAAGTAATCTGTAAGGTATTACCTATGTAACCTATGTATTTATGTCGTAATATACGTAGTTTTTAAAAGTATGGCTTAAAATAATTGACTATCACATTAGTTCTGAATAAAGTTTCATCAATTAAAAAGCAGTGTGATTAATTATTGTTTATTCTAAATCATTATAATTATAATTCTTTTAGTTAGAAATATATGTTAATATTTTGGGGAGTAAAAAATCTTGAAGTTTATAAACGAGATTTCATTTCAGAATTTAAATTTTAAATGTAAAGAGCGAGTTTCAATCCAACGGTTCAGCTCGTAACGTAAACCCGCACTGTGCCGCGGGCGGCGCGGCGTGACGTATATTGCGGCTCTTTTCCTCCTCGACTCTGAACCACCCGATCATCACAAAAAAATTTTAAAACTGTTTTCATAAAATATGGTTTATTATCTCACAGTAAACTGCCACCAAATCTTGCCTGACCAATAAGTACAAAAAGCAACAACTTTTAGTGTAAAAAATTTAAATAAAAAACTTTATTTGCTTGATTTGATATTTTTTTCTAAGAAAATTAAAAAACTATTTTTTAAAACCATTGCCATAGCTATGATGTGATGTTAATAGTACAAAATATAATTATTGTTTCTGACCTCTAACGGTGTTAATGAAACCTGGCAAATTCAAATTAAAGTTCCGTCAGCAGTCGTAGGTTCTGTCTATAATGGGACCTGTGCGTGGTGGGTGTGGTTTGCCTTTAACTCTAATAATGTGTTATATGTAGGGATTGCCAGT
This sequence comes from Homalodisca vitripennis, assembly GCF_021130785.1. Lineage (NCBI taxonomy): Eukaryota > Metazoa > Arthropoda > Insecta > Hemiptera > Cicadellidae > Homalodisca > Homalodisca vitripennis. Next base: position 15,651 of record NW_025781961.1, on the reverse strand, counting down.
TTATGATATCCCTTGTTTGAAACCCTATTTCAAACATCTTCATAAAAATTCTTTAGTTTTTTTTATTTACGTCATGAGGAATATCTGTACTAAACTCCCAACTCTCTGGGATATATTAAAATATATCTATCGGGAAGTTGGAGAGTTAGTGATGTGAGAGTGACTGAAGGCTGAGTGAGTAAAGGCCTTTTATATAAAGATATTCATAACTAAACATTCAGCTAAAGAGCGATATTATTCAAACAGATTTTATGCCGATACCGCTCTGGCTAAAATATAAGATTTAACATTTTGTCTTCCAAGCGGCTCAATATCTGATAATCTAATAGTCACCAAACAAGTATACTCTGTACATTTCGGTATTAAAACGTCTTATTTACCTGTACTGCTCTTGTTGTACTAAAATTGAGTCTTCCACCTCCAATGTTTGAGTTAATTATATTATACATTACAGTAAATTTATATATTTAATTATAGTTAAAACAGAAAACGTGCTATTATCATCAGTACATGCTACTCTAGTACACAACAGTGCAGTAGAAAATGTTGTCGTTATCAACTCGTGTATCAGGCTCCCTGGTGACAGGTGGACTGTGTGTATTTAGGACACTGTTTGTAACCTGCCAACCGCCGGTAAACCGCTGTTTACAGATATGGCATCATCTGTTTGCTGTTTGTACGTGACCGGTGTACAGCAACCAGCAAAACACTCTCGAGCCGGATTGGTTGCTTTTCAAAACACAATTAATTGCAGAAAAGAATTCTTTACGGGGTGATCATTCTTTGATAATGTCATTATAGTTGGTCATGCTAAATTCTTTTAGAGGAAACAGTTCATACGCACTCTCAAACCTTTATCGATCTCCCCAGGAATTGAACCTTTGACTTCTAAATAAATAAAAATGCCTTTATTTACAAAGCGGTTCTTAATACCGTTAATGTTTTTCAGAACAACTCAAGTCACTGAATGCCTTAAAAAACTAGATATCAAAAACTAAACTAAACTTAATCAGTTTACAATATCATCTAGTGGCTAATTTAAAATAATACAGTGGTAAAAACTGTAAAATTTGTTATTCTTATATACTAATAGCTTAACTAAGTTAATTGTCAACAACCAAAAAGTCTTAAAGTCCTTTTAAATGAGGAACAACTGCATTCTTTTAGGCTAAGAGGGTTGTCGCTGTATAACTTAGGCCGAAGTATGTGAAACTTCCGACTTCATATCTGACTGTACGAAAGTTTAGCAGATAGCCATGGCGGGTGCTACGTTGCGCGACCTCCTCCCGGAACAACAACTGATCACTCAGGTACCGTGGTTCCTTGTGTGATAGGATTTTGTGGACAATGCAGCACGTCAGCATCCTGCAGGACGGATTCCATTGGCAGAAAATTAGCAGTATCCCGAAAGGGGATACGTGATCAAATCGTCTCAAATTGAAAATTATACGTATATATGACTTCTCTGTCAGAGCTCTGCAGCCTCATTTCTGCGCTATGACGAGAGTTCTTTTTTTATTAATTACAGATAACAGAATTTTTCGCCAAAACGAAAATGTTACTTACATGTCCAAAATTACGTAAAAGCTATATAATGTGTTGTAAGTCTAGTAGTCAAAAACACACTATGTTTTAAATTTCCCAATAGACAATGCTGGATTTTTACAGGAAATTTATACACGAATTCACATCTGCAGATACGGGGAATAGTAGAACAATTACATGAAACGGTTACTGAAGGAAGGCATATAGCTACATTTCAAGCAACATAAAATAAGAAGTACGAAACTCTAACAAAAGTTTACAATTATATAAGAGTACTAAAAGTATTTGACCCAGCGTATAAGAAATTTTAAGTGCAGTTTTTACTTAAAACTGTTTTACAATATCAGTGGTGCAATACTTTGAAATAATATTATATTACGAAAAACATTGCTTTGAACCTTTTATGAGAAAAACTTTACCCCAGCGAACAATTTATTGTCAGAGTCATTTCACCAACTGTTATATTCTGCCTCCAAGCCAGAATAACGGAACACGACCTTGTATATTCACTCAGCCCGTGTATCGACTTTTATACGGTTTATTTGCTGCTTCTTAATTGTCTTTTAATATAGTTAAAGTTTCGCAGTAACTTTGTATTGTATATCTACATTACAGTTATAACCAATATTTTAATACCTTATATTTGATATAATGTACAGTTAAAAGTATATTTTTTACTAAAACTTTTAATTTCAATTTATAGATATTTTTTGCTCTGAAAATTGATTTTAATATTAAGCCTATTCTATTTTTTCGACACTAAAATGTAAACTAATTAAAATTGAAATTAATTAAACATATGGTTGTGTTCTAACATAGCAATGTTTACACAGAACATGTGCGTATATTTAACAGACACCTTAAATTTATACTATTATATTTTTCATCTTTTATTTATCTGATTTTCTTTGTTTGAAGGTTATTTTTGACCGATGGAAGGATTGTGAAGGAAACAGGATTTTTCCGGACATTTGCCATCGTTCAGTGAAACAAGAAAACAGTAACACTACGTTTCGAGATCTGCAATCTGATCTCTTCTTCAGGTAAAGAACTAACCTAATACATAATTACAAACTAGGTTAAAATAAACAAATCTTACTAAAGCGTTGTAGCACGCCTAAGTCAGGAATCACAACCTACATGTTGTTTGTCAACTTCACTAACTCTATAGACATGCACTTGATACAAAACTATACAAAACACTAATCATTAAAACTAAACTACGGAATACAGGTCACAATACTATCCTCTTTCTCCAATAAACATCAAGTTGACTGTATAATGCTGGACTTCTCGAAAGCCTTTGATAGGATAAACCATGGTCTCCTCATTGCTAAACTTGAGGGTTATGGAGTGGCTGGCTCTCTTCTTAAGTGGCTCTCTAGTTACTTAACTGATCGGAAAATGATTGTTAGGTTTGCAGGTTCCTTCTCTGGGCCTTTTCCGGTGACATCGGGTGTTCCTCAGGGCTCTCACCTAGCGCCTCTACTATTCAATTTGTTTATCAATGACATATATAGTGTCATTGCGTATAAATATCTCATGTTTGCTGATGATATTAAACTTTTTCTGGAGGTGACAAGTTCGAGAGATTGCGAGAGCCTTCAAGAAACCTTGGAGCGGATTGAGGACTGGTGTTCGAGAAATTCAATGGACTTGAACGTCAATAAGTGCTCAATTCTTACCTACTCTAGATCCATCTCCATTACCACCTTTGACTACAGACTCTCGGGCTTCCCACTTAGTAGAGTCAACAAATGCAAGAAACTTGGGTGTTGTTTTGAACTGCAACCTCAACCCATGGGAACCAAATAACTTACGTCTGTAACAAAGCGAACTCTCTTGTGGGGTTTTTGTACAGAATATCCGGTGATTTCCGATCTCCATCGACTTTAGCTTACCTATTTAAAACTCTAATTCGGCCTATACTAGAATACTGTTCAACTATTTGGAACCCCTACCAAAGTGGTCATATATTAAATTCCTAGAGCAAATACAGGTCAGGGTCATAAGGCTAATTGGGGTGCAACTTGGCTATCAATACCTTGACGTACCTGTCGATTGTCTTCGGATTTCCCTGGGGCTGCCCCTTCTTGAAAGAAGAAGAGAGATAGCTGATCTCGTACTGCTGCACAAGATAATTAATGGACTCATTGACTGCCCGGATCTCCTGTCTGTAATTGATTTTCGAATTCCGAATATTACGAGGTCCCAAGACATCTTCTGCCGGCGTGCTATGTCTTCTGTTTACGCCCACCACAGCTGTATTCCAAGAATGACGAGGAAAGGAAACATAGTGAATGGTGGTGTTGAGTTCTTTGGGTCCTCAAGCAAATCCTTTCGGAGATCTCTGCATGACTTTATTTAATGTGCATCAAGAACACATATACCGTACATACTTAGGTCGAAGAAGCCGTTGGTCAATTTTTCCACAAACGTCCATTGCAATCTATTCCGATAAAAACTATTTCTGAGGCCATAGTTAAATTTTCCCCAACTAAGAAACTATCTACACAGATAGGTTTAACTAAGAAGCTTAATTCGGGCAGGAAGTGTCTCTTCCGGCCTTGGTATATTTCCCGTATAAATTTATGTATTTCCAGGCTTTGATTTGTTACGCCAATCTGGAAAATATATGTTCATAAAATGTTTATAACAAGTTAGACCTGTTTGTGTATATATGTTATTGATTGGGGAAACTCAACTATGAAACCAGATATATTTCAGACCGGAATAGGATTGCAGTGTCCGTGCGCTAGAAGAGACAACTTCGGTCAAAAATAATCTGCTTCTGGCGCATGTACGTAATCTTATTTCGGTTTAAAAGAAAAAGTGTAACATTTCGGACTCTTTGCTATTTCGGACTGAAGTCAAAAAAGGAATAGCTCGTTCATGCCGTTTGCCAAAACGTTTAATCTCCTTATCGATATTAATTCTATGCTAAACACCAATTACAGGCAAGATGGAATTAAAAAAGACATTTTGTTTATGTTTAATTATTTAACATAAACAAAAGCGTCACCCTCAAACGTTGTTTTCATTGAACTTCCACTCTATTATGATTTTCTTATATGATTATACAAAGTTTGCTTACTTTTGGTACATTATCGTTGCCACATTGATTAGCTGTAACACCAATGTAAAAATATTTGCTACGCTTAGCAAATTCCCATGAAATAACATGCAACATCATCGAACTCAGTTTTGTTTGTATAGAAATTATGTTTAAACTCAAGATTTTAAGTCTAAAGGTTAGTTTCATTTCCGAGATAATGTGCAAACACATGGACAGACAGACAGAAATGAGATTATTCCAGCTCTCGAGTAGTAGGCTTACTAATGCGTAGCCAATAAAAATATTAAATAACATGTGACGGTTTTTTCCTTTTACTATGTAACAGCCACCCCAACACAATGATGCACCTCACGAAAGTGTATGTGTAAACACTTTATTAAATTCATCACTTTCAACTCAATTGCAGATATAACCTATCCACCCTCAATGTGATTGACACAAATGAAACAAAACGGCCGATAAAAGCGGAGGGTTTTCCCAATTATGTTCTCCGTCACTCCGATACACGATACACGGTATTGTTCTGGTAATTATTTACATTGCGTGGGTGTACTTCTCACCACACTTCACGTCATCTTTGGACTCAGCTCTGACTTATGTGATAACACACTTGTTTATTATAGACAAGATATTTATCATCTAAGATATTAACTGTATATTGAACTTGAGTTCTTTCAATATAGTTATGTACTAGTTATATACCAAAAGGTTGCTATGGATACTACTATTCGTACGTTACATATTTACGTTGAATGGCAACAAAGTAAGCTCAATAATCCTTCAGAATAAATAATTAAGAATTGAGACGGGAGTAGTTTTAGAGAGTAATAATTGTTGGGTAATAAATTACATTATTGGCTAATTGAGACCAAACTGTTTGGCTGATTTCCATTTTTTTTAATAAAATACAGCATTTTATGAGCTTCAATTTGAGTTGTCACAAGGTATTAGTTGCCAATTCAAAATTTTGGCTTTGGATAAGGGGGCATAGGTTGAGCATCTCCATTTTGAAAATAATGTTTTTCTTACTCCAATTAGTACTATACAGTCCCGTTTACAGAATTTTGATACTTGGCCTATAAGTCTTTTAATACGAGTTTTAAGTTTTCAAATGAATCATGTATACTAAAAAGGTCTCAAAATTTTAGTTGCTATGGATACTGTTATTCAAATTTTACATATTTAAGTTGATAACTAAAAAGGCTCATCTTTAAAAAAAAATAGTTTGGAGTTTTGACAGGTTGGTGCAAAACGAGATATATTCCAGAGGGATGCAGTTGCAAAACCAGTCATATACTTTTATATATTTTGTATTCTCTTAGTACAACATATTCAGGATAAGTAAGGTTGTGGGTAGGGGCCGTCTCCTTCCTAACCTATGAGGCAAACTTTTGGCCAATAACCTCAGTCATGTCACCTTAGAAAAACGTGAGGCCAAACTTCAGAGACCAAAAATTACTTTCCGTATCCTTAGACACCTGTATTCCGAAGAGATTTTTGAAATAATAATTGGCCTTTAAATTTACTAAGGATCCTAAGAATTTCCATGTACAATTAGATTGAAACTATCGTAAAAGTTCTTTGACAAAATCAGATATTTGCCATCGTTCAGTGAAGCAAGAAAACAGTAACTCTACGTTTCGAGATCTTCAATCTGATCTCTTCTTCAGTAAAAGAACTAAACCTAATACATAATTACAAACTAGGTTAAAATAAACAAATCTTACTAAAGCGTTGAGGCAAGCCTAAGTCAGGAATCACAACCTACATGTTGTTTGTCAACTTCACTAACTCTATAGACATGCACTTAATACAAAACACTAATCATTAAAACTAAAACTACGGAATACAGGTCACAATACGTCTTCACTCATCTACTAACCACCTACGACTGACCAGAGGGGCTAGCCAATGGTAATCGTGACGGCTGGCTAAAACAAGATGGCGGAAATACAAGTTAGTTTTTATATTAGTAATAAGTAATTAATAAGTGCAAACGAACCAGAAGAATCATTCCTGAGTCAGAAAAACAGCATTGTGATAAAATTTGCGTTTATGTCAATCCCTTATGTGCCGGGATTATCGGAGAAAATTAGAAGAGTAGGTAGAAAGTACAACATTAGAACCGCGTTTAAAACACACAACACTCTTAGACAAAGTCTCGTAAAAACAAAACCAAAAAATGGCACACAGGATTCCAAAAACTGTGTTTTACAGTATAAAATGTACATGCAATAGGGAATAAATAGGCGAGACAAAAGACCACTAAACGTAGGATAAATAAAAGAACACAAAGAAAACACGAGAAAGGTCTCACAGAAAAGTCAAAAATTGCACACCATTGTTGGTCCGAAGACCATCATATGAATTGGAATGAAGCCCACATAATATATCGGGAACCACATTTCTTCAAAAGGAAATTAAATGAGGCAACATACATTAAATTGGCAGACCAACCAATCAGTCAACCATCAGTCGAGGTTAGGCCGCTTTGGTTGCCAATTCTAAAAAATGAACTAAAGAGAAAACCAAAAGTATCAAACGGATCGGATATTTGTAATAAACCAATGCTGGAGTCACAATATGGTTTTAAGAAGTTCATCTCGCATGAACCAATAATAACGAAAGGGCCCATTCCTGTCCCCCTTCCCTTGTATTTTCCGCCATCTTGTTTTAGCCAGCCGTCACGATTACCATTGGCTAGCCCCCTCTGGTCAGTCGTAGGTGGTTTAGTAGACGAGTGAAGACGTATTTTCATTTTTTTTTCATTTTCATTTATTTGAGTCAACGGTAAACCATTTTCTACATATCAAGTAACAGATGGCATGCCAGAAATTAACAAATCCAAATACATATCGCCAACACTTAATTGTAGATAATAGAAAACAATGTTATCAAAATATCCAAAGTTTAACATAATATGCATACAAATTAACGCCTACATCAAAATAAATATCAAAATCGATTAATTATAAAATAATATGAAAAATATTAAATAACAGCTGAGGTTTAATTTACCACCTATTATTAAATAACTAAAAAATACCACCTAATAAATAATCTTTAACAAACAAGATCTAATAAAATAAATACATTTACCACCATCCAAATAAACAACAAATGGTAACAAATGGCACGCCAGACATTAACATAATATACATATAAACATTAACACCCAACATCAAAATAAGTATAAAAATCGATTAATTATAATAATATGAAAAATATTAAATAACAGCTGAAGTTTAATTTAGCACCTATTAATAAATAACTGAAAATACCACCTAATAAATATTCATTAATAAATAACATCTAATAAATAATACATTTACCATCATCCAAATAAATAACAAAATAATTTAAATTATAAATAATAAGAAACAACATTATGCAACAACCAAAGCTCATATCACAGGATATAAATCAAAATATTTAATAACGGCTCAATTTGTATAGATCTACAATCGAGGCAACAAGATAAAATAAAATATTTTTCATTATTTTACATCAGACCAAATACCAATGCCATTTAACCTTAATTTCATTTAACCTAAAATGTATAAGAAATGTTGAATATCTTCAAGTGGTGGGCATCACTTATCTTGGAATTGTTTTGTAAGCCATAAAAATTATTATAATGAAGACCATTTTTATATACTTATCCCATAGCTACAATAATTGTTGTGTATAACTGCAAAGGCTCGCGATATTCGCCAACCAACGGCAGTTCGTCGCGGTGAAAATAGTTTCGTCAGAGTTAGCCTTCGGTCAGAGTTATAGTATATACAGTAAATTCAGCAGCAAACAATTACAGATATATGAGTTTACACGAGACATTGTCATTCATAGTTGATATATTTTTGGTTGGTTATTAATAAAAAATTCTACCATTATGTATAAGCCGATTCAAATTTACCTCTTGTAAAATGTTATGAAAATTATTGTAATGAAGACCATTTTACATTACTTATCATAGTTTTATGTTTTGCAAAAAAATCTCATTTAAATATAGTACAAAAAACTAGAATGAAAAACAAACACAACACAAAGATAAAGGATTGTTTTAAATTAATACCGAACGGGCTGTAGCTACATGAATTATGGTTGTCATAATAGCTGTGAGTAAGCGAGAGCTAGAACTGTTTATTTAATTTCACGCTCTAGCTGTTTTGAATAATATCACTAACATTGTTTTTAACACTTTTTTTATAAATAGTTCAGGATGAAAATTTCGCATAAAAAACAAAGCGTATATTTGTCTTCATGGTTTTTTTCAACCGCATAACATATATACGTATTTCAAATCATCCGTATTTTACACAGCTGGGCGAGTGATAATGTTAAAATTTGGTGTGCATGTTTGTTTTAAAGCATAATAGTAAAGTCTTAAATTAATATTTTTATAATCATTGAAATTTCTTTTGAAATTTTGCGAAAATATATTTCCTACGATGCGAGGGGTAAGTTTCTAAGTGTTTTTCTTAACACAAATAAGAAACGTGGTAAGAAATGTTAAAATTATGACATAAAACTGATTCTATAAAAATTATTACCAATTTGGATCTATATAACCTTGGAAATAAACATTTTGGCTGTTTCAACTTGCGTAGGTAATATTAATTTTAGTGTACATCCTATCGTATCATTTATGTTGTTTTAATATCGGAATAAACTATTTACTCCAAATTGGAAGTTAATATGGTAATTACAGTTTTTTGAAAATATTTCAGTAACTTGACAGGAGAAGAAATAATTTGAGGTGTCTAAGTTGACCGCAAACATCATACTGTATAGGTGAAACTGGAATGTTACATGTTTCCAACTGTACTTAAATACAACAGAGTGGTTAATATGGCTTTCATAGTGTTCATTGTTTCTGTCTCGAAGACCTTGAATTAATCTGTAACATTGTACATCCACACAAGTTAACACGAGATTTGAACATTTTCAAAAGTTAAATTGTTATCTTAACGAGTACGATAATTTGAACATCTGAGACATAGAATTATAAAAGATTATAAAATAATCAACTGAAACAATTTGCTTAGTGCAGCATCAAACAAATACATAAAAAAAGGTTGGATGAGATGAAACTCCATCGGACCAATGATACTAATTTACGAGATGTATTTCTGCATACGGTGTCTGCGCAGAGTTATAAAAACGAGTGAAACTAAATAGAGTATTTCTTTGTTTGAAGGTTATTTTTGACGATGGAAGGATTGTGAAGGAAACAGGATTTTTCCGGACATTTTGCCATCGTTCAGTGAAACAAGAAAAACAGTAACAATACGTTTCGAGATCTGCAATCTGATCTCTTCTTCAGGGTAAAAAAATGTACCAGTTCCAGAAACTCTCGGAATTATTAAATCACGTCTCAAAGAAGACCAAACATTAAAGGATAGAACTAAAACTTCCCGTGCCAGTAATTATGGAACTGTTAGAATTATAGACTCAATGTAATTATTTTGAGTTAGAGGGTAAAATTTACCGTCAAGATGAGGGGATGGCAATGGGTTCTCCACTGTCTCCTATTTTCGCCAATATTTTTATGGAGGAATTCGAGCGAAAAGCTTTGGCTTCAGCTCAGTTCAAACCGAAGATTTGGTGGAGGTATGTGGATGATACCTTTGTTATTTTTTCTCATGGAGACATTGAATTAAATAATTTTTTGAATCACATTAATAGTATTTCTCCTTCCATCCGCCTCACAATGGAAGTGGAAGTCCAAAACAAGCTTCCATTTTTGGATGTGTGTGTATTAAGAGATAGGGATGGTCCTTAAGACAACTGTTTTTCGAAAGATAGCACACACACAGGAAAATATTTAAATTATCAATCCAACCATCAAAAATCTGTCAAAGAAGGAGTAGCCTACTCGTTGTTTTGATAGAGCAAAGAGCTTTTTGCTCAAATAAAGATGGACTAAAAGAAGAATTTAAGAAAATTGAATCGGATCTCAGAAGCAATGGATACCCTCAATAAGTAAATTAATAAGTGCAAACGAACCAGAAGAATCATTCCTGAGTCAGAAAACAGAATTGTGATAAATTTGCGTTTATGTCAATCCCTTATGCCCGGGGATTATCGGAGAAAATTAGAAGAGTAGGTAAAAAGTACAACATTAGAACCGCGTTTAAAAACACACAACACTCTTAGACAAAGTCTCATAAAAACAAAACCAAAAAATGGCACACAGGATTCCAAAAACTGTGTTTACAGTATAAAATGTAGTAGCTGCAAAAGGGAATACATAGGCGAGACAAAAAGACCACTAAACGTAAGGATAAAAGAACACAAAGAAAACACGAGAAAGGGTCTCACAGAAAAGTCAAAATTGCACACCATTGTTGGTCCGAAGGACCATCATATGAATTTGGGACGAAGCCCACATAATACATCGGGAACCACATTTCTTCAAAATGAAATTAATTGAGGCAACATACATTTAAATTGGCAGAGAGACCAACCAATCAGTCAACCATCAGTCGAGATTAGGCCCGCTTTATTTATTTATTTATTTATTTCCAACGGAGACACTCCATTTTTACATTCAAGATCCATAATTCAAGATCAATAATTACAACTTAACCTAAACAAAAAAGTTTCCTCAACTAAACATGTGAAAGACTGAAAGGAAATATTATACTCTATTGCAAGGCATGATATATGCTAGAATAAATACGTATATAAATGTTTTAAAACTATAACAATACCATAATGAAAGAACGCAACAATAATAAAACTATAACAAATAGAGATAACATAATAACAGAAATAAACTTAATAACAGTAATAACAGAAAAAACATTAATAAAGTATAAAATAATATAACAGGGATATTCATAACAGTGTTTCAAAACAGCAGACAGTAAAAATAACAATAGTAAATAGACAAACTATGACATACAATTAACAGAGAAAATGAACAAACATAGACATTCAGTGGAGGCATTTACGTTGGCAGCACTGCACCTTTCACTTTCCGCTTCAATGATCTCACGCCATCATGGAACAGGTCGACAGTTATAGGCAGGTTGTTGCCGGCCCTCTGCAGGCGAGCCACCGTGCTGTTTGCTGCATAGTTTTGGTGCCATAGTGTTGCCTGATGAAGAGGTCATTGGAACGAGTGCTGGATGGTGTCTTGAAATTGAGGAGTTGAAGGACGTCCGGGCAAACCATCTCACCCGTTCACCAACTTATGGAGAACCACTAAGTCGGCTACAGTCCTGCGAGTATCAAGATGTTCCAGTTCAAGTCTGGCGTACATATCATCAATTGGAACTTGTTGGTATTGGTATCCATTTCTGACACCCACCAAACGGATGAAACGACGCTGAACTCGTTCAAGATCATCACAAAGGTACTTTTGGTGTGGATTCCAAACAGTCGATCCATATTCCAGAATCTGGCGTACCAGGGCACAGTATATTGTCCTCAGGGCTATCATATTTGTTATATGTTTAGAAAAACGGGAGATAAAACCAAAGCATTCTGTTTGCCTTCGAGCAGATATTATGAACGTGAGCCTCAGGGCTAAAAATTCTGTGTCAGAGTAATTTCCCAAATCTCTCACTTCATTTACTCTAGCCATGGTTTCTCCTTGCAACAAGTAATTGTACATTATAGGCGAAGTGCAACGGTAAAATGATATGGCTTTGACATTTCTTGGCGTTTAGTGACATTTTGTTCATTAAGCACCATTCATATACGCCATGAAGACTATCTTGGAGTGATTCACAATCCGCAACATGAGTAATCTGTGAGTATAACTTGACATCGTCCGCAAACATTAGGCAGTCACTGTTGATATTCAGAGGAAGATCGTTTATGAAGAGTGCGAAGAGATAAGGTCCAATGATAGAGCCATGGGGAAACCGGAAAGTGAGATAAAACTCAGAGGATATTGAGCCAGCAAACTTCACTGCAAGCCTGCGCTCAGAAAGGTAACTCGACAGCCAACGAATTGAAATGTTATCGAAACCAAGTGCAGAGATTTTCTTGAGTAATAAGGCATGGTCAACAGTGTCAAAGGCCTTGGAAAAGTCTAAATATATTGTATCCAGCTGTTTTGCCATTAGCAAAAGCATTCTGCACCTGAGTCTGAAGTAACATTAAGTTTGATAGAGTCGACCTTCCTGGTGAGAAACCGTGTTGCTGAGGACAAGTTAACTGAGCAATCATAAATCTTATTCGATCAAGAAATAGATCCTCAAAAACTTTGGATAAAGCTGAGAGAATGGAAATGGGGCCTGTAATTTGAGGTGATGTCAGTAGGTCCCTGATTTATGAATGGGGACCACGTAGGCTGCTTTGAACGCCTCAGGAAAAATTCCCATCGCAAGTGAAGTATTAAATATATGGCAAACTGGAATGGCCAAGATGCTACTGCTGTACTTGAGTACACCTGGTGGAAATCCATCAGGGCCCCAGCCCTTTTTGTCATCAAGGTGTTTCTAAGCTTCTCCAATACTTCTTCAGGGGTGAACTCATAAGCAACTCCGTCTCCGAGATGGTAATATCCGCTTGTAATAAAGACCCCCGTAGGCTTCGTGAAAAACCGAGGAGAAGAGAAGTCCTTGAATGCTTCACACATCGCAAGAGGCTCCTCAGCAACGACTCCATTCGTGAACAATCTGAGAGGGCACAGACGAAGATTTTCTTGTGGAATTGACATGACTCCAAAATAAACGGAAATTGTTGGGGATTCCAGCTTCAACCCTTTGTATATGCTTTGGTTGCCCAATTCTAAAAAATGAACTAAAGAGAAAACCAAAAAGTATCAAAACGGATCGGATATTTTGTAAATAAACCAATGCGGAGTCACAATATGGTTTTTAAGAAGTTCATCTCGCATGAAACCAATAATAACGAAAGGGCCCATTCCTGTCCCCCCTTCCCTTGTATTTCCTTCAAGGAAAATGATGTTCCTAAATAGCATGCGTGGAATATCAAATCTCCTCATGACCGCCACTCCTCGAGAGAAAAGACATTCTGGAGACTCTTCGTGCCACCTTAAAGTCCAAAAGGATGCTGGTGATACTTCCCTAACGATTAGATATAAGAATGGAACGCCTTCTATTGTGCCAAAAAAACGAATAAATTCCAACGGTAAACAGCAGCATGTTTCTCTGAATGTTTTACTGCCAAAATGTAAATGGTCTTTCGTTCGAAGCTTATTGAGTTAAAAAATAGTTTATCTGCCATGCTTTGATGATGTTATTCTACTATGTGAAACAAATCTCTCTCCTGATATCCCCCGACTCCGAAGTTGTTGGTGATACTGACTTCATTGTTCATAGATGTGATAGGTCTGCTGCTAAAAGTCACAAAAGTTCTGGTGGTGGAGGAACCCCTACTTGCAGTTCGTAAGAAGCTTTTGTCTAAGCGGACTATACTCTGGATTCAACATCGAAAGCGTCTTTGCCCTTGTGAAATTAGGATTTGGTTTTGATCTTCTTCTGACCTGTGTCTACATCCCCCCTTTCAAGTCCTCTTTCTGTTTACCGTGAATTCTGTGATGTGGTTACTGAGACAGTCGAATTGGAAAATTTCCCCAAAGAAGAAAAAAAAAACTCATTTTCAGAGACTTCAACTTGCCTCACTTTCGATGTCAATTTACCTGTATCTGGCCTCCCTCAACATTGCAGCGAATACCTCCGTGACATGTCTTCACTGCACTCTCTCTTCCAGATAAATCATGTTCAGAACCATAGAGGAGTAAACACTGGACTTTGGTCTTTCATTCTGATAGCGAGGTGCAAGTTAGCAGGGCTAATGATTGGTTGATTAAACCTGAAATTCATCATCCTCCTCTGTCCCTTACTCTTGAGTGCTATATGCCCTCTACTTGTGACAACAGCTACAGCGGCTACAACTTGGGGAAATGTGACCTCCCAGCTGCTTTTACAAGCCCTACAGGAAGCAGATATAGGATTTATTCACTCAGCCGATCTCAGTTGATGAAAAGTTCGACATTCTGGAAAGTTCCTTAGAGAAAATCGTCAAAAATGCAAGTCTGTTGAAGAAATTTCGTATCTCACGCTTCCCTAGGTGGTTTTAATAATGACCTAAAAAAAATGCATTATCGAAAAGAAAGCTGCGCATGCACGTTTTCAAGAGAAGTTTCAATCTTGCCCGTTATTATGAGTTCTCGAGGCTGAGAGATACTTGTAGGTCGCTGTCTCGTGAATGCCACATTCGATATTTGTCCAATGTTTCAATCAAAACATATCTTCTAATCCACGAGCTTTCTGGGGACTAGTTAAAGCTCAAAGAAATACTCCTGATATGCCATCTAGTCTGCATTTAGATGATGAAGTGGCCAGTGACACAACAAGCATTTGCCAGCTGTTCTCCAGTTATTTCAACTCAGTCTACTCTCCCTCGTTACGAGTTTCACCTAGCTTTAGCTATGCCGTCTTCGATTCTCTTTGTGTCATAACAACCTCAACAGAAGAAGTTCTCAGCAAGCTTAAGAATCTGGACACTACAAGGGAGCTGGAAATTGACAATATACCGCCATCTATGCTTCATCACTGCCGATCCTCTCTTAGCTGAACCCCTCACAGTGTTGTTCAATGAATCACTTAACAAAGGAATCTTCCCTAGCTCCTTTAAAGTTGGGCTTCATCATTCCTTTACATAAAGCAAATGATCCCAGCGACATACGGAACTACCGTCCAATCACTATTCTGCCGGCAATTGGCAAAGTTTTTTGAAAGTATCGTGGTAGATAGACTGAATCCTTTTCTATCCAAAATAATCCATCCTTTCCCAACATGGTTTTATGAAGGGCAAGTCTACTGTCTCCAACCTCTGCTCTTTCAAGAATATGTTTTGTCTGCTTTTCGCAAGAACTACCAAGTTGATACAGCCTACATCGATATGGCAAAAGCCTTCGACAAGGTCGACCACACAATTCTTGTGTCTAAGTTGCTGGGTTACCGGAGTGGCTGAACCTCTTTTGTCATGGATTTTCTAGTTATTTTAAAAAACGTTCTCTGGTCGTGGGATTTGTTCCCCCTTCC